>NW_027269381.1:157185-245812 GCF_023055355.1 Agelaius tricolor | reverse complement strand
CCCAAAAAATCCCAGGAATTCGCAAAAATCCCCAGGAAAGCAGAAAAAATCCCAAAAAATCCCCAAAAATTGAAGGAAATCCCAGGAATTCCCAAAAAATCCTGGGAATTAAAAAAAACCCCAGGAAATAAAAAAAAAAAACCCTGAAAATTCCAAACCAAACCCCAAAAATTCAAAAAAAAACCAACCTAAAAATTCCTTGGGAATTCCCTAAAAACCCCAGAAAATCTCAAAAAAATCCCTGAGAATTCCCAAATAAATCCCAAAAATTCAAAAAAAAACCCCGAAAATTCCCTGGGAATTCCCAAAAAACCCCAGGAGTTCCCAAAAAAAACCCAAAACATCCGAGGAAATTCCCAAAAAACCTCCAAAAATTCCCTGGGAATTCCTAAAAAATCCCTGGGAATTCCAAAATAAATCCCAAAAATTAAAAAAAAACCCCTAAAAAATCCCTGGGAATTCCCAAAAACCCCAGGGGTTCCCAAAAAAACCCTAAAAAAAACTGAGGAAATTCCCAAAAAATCCCTGGGAATTCCCAAAAAACCCAAAAAATCCTTGGGAATTCCAAAATAAATCCCAGAAATTCAAAGAAGCCCCAAAAAATCCCAAAAAAGGTTTTGGGAATTTCCCAAAACCTTCAGGAATTCCCTGAAACCCCTCAAATTATCCCTGGGAATTCCCAAAAAAACCCCAAAAATTAAAAGAAAAACTCCAAAAAATCCATGGGGGATTCCAAAATAAATCCCAAAAATTAAAAAAAAACCCCAAAAATCCATGGGAATTCCCAAAAACCCCAGGGAATTCCCAAAAATCCCCCCCCCAAAAACCCAAAAAATCCTTGGGAATTCCAAAATAAATCCCAAAAATTCAAAAAAAAAACCACCCCCAAAAAAACCCCAAAATCTGAGGAAATTCCCCAAAAAAAACCCCCCAAAATCCATGGAAATTCCAAAGAAAACCCCCGAAAATCCAAGGAAATTCCCAAAAAAAAACCCCAAAAAATCCATGGGAATTCCCAAAAAAACCCCAGAAAATCCTTGGGAATTCCAAAATAAATCCAAAAATTCCAAAACAAAACCAAAACAAAATCCCCCCAAAATCCCAGGGAATTCCCCAAACCCCCGGAATTCTGGGATTCTGGAGGAATTGAATTTTCTCATTATTTTCCCATTTTTCCCCCATTATTTTCCCACTATTATTCCCATTATTTTCCCATTTTCCCATTATTATTCCCATTATTCCCCCATTTTTCCCCCATTATTTCCCCATTATTCCCCCATTATTTCCCATTATTATTCCCATTATTCCCCCATTTTTCCTCCATTATTTCCCCATTATTTCCCCATTATTTCCCCATTATTTCCCCATTATTTCCCCATTATTTCCCATTATTTCCCCATTATTTCCCCATTATTCCCCCATTATTTCCCATTATTCCCCCATTATTTCCCATTATTATTCCCATTATTCCCCCATTTTTCCTCCATTATTTCCCCATTATTTCCCCATTATTTCCCCATTATTTCCCCATTATTTCCCCATTATTTCCCCATTATTTCCCCATTATTTCCCCATTTTTCCCCCATTTTTCCCCCCATTATTCCCCATTATTATTCCCATTATTCCCCCATTTTTTCCCATTATTTCCCCCATTATTTCCCCATTTTTCCCCCATTATTTTCCACTATTATTCCATTATTTTCCCATTTTCCCCATTATTATTCCCATTTTTCCCCCATTATTTTCC
This sequence comes from Agelaius tricolor, assembly GCF_023055355.1. Lineage (NCBI taxonomy): Eukaryota > Metazoa > Chordata > Aves > Passeriformes > Icteridae > Agelaius > Agelaius tricolor. The sequence continues at coordinate 244,065 of NW_027269381.1, read as the reverse complement.
CATTATTCCCCCATTATTTCCCATTATTCCCCCATTATTTCCCCATTATTTCCCCATTATTCCCCCATTATTATTCCCATTATTCCCCATTATTATTCCCATTATTCCCCCATTATTTCCCATTATTATTCCCATTATTTCCCCATTTTTCCCCCATTATTCCCCCATTATTATTCCATTTTTCCCCCATTTTTTCCCATTATTTCCCCCATTATTTCCCCATTTTTCCCCATTATTTTCCCTTTTTTTTCCCATTATTTTCCCATTTTTCCCAGGCTCCCTGCCCTGTGCTCAGGCTCTGACCGTGCGGCTCCTGGTGAGTTGGGATTCCCGCTCTTTTCATTCCCATTTTCATTCCCATTTTTCCCAATTTTCCTGTTTCCATTCCCATTTTCATTCCCCATTTTCTCAGGCACTTTTCATTCCCATTTCTCTCCCATTTTCTCCCATTTTTCTCCATTTTTCCCAAATTTTCCCATTTTCTCCCATTTTTCCCCACTTCCCGGCCGTTTCCTCCCAGCCCTGGCAGGTGTTTTCCCGCTGTTTTCATTCCCATTTTTCCCAATTTTCCCATTTCTATTCCCATTTTTATTCATGTTTTCCCAGGCACTTTTCATTCCATTTTCCCCTCATTTTCTCCCATTTTTCCCCCATTTTTCATTCCATTTTCCTCCCATTTTTCCCCATTTTCTCCCATTTTTCTCCCATTTTCCCCCCATTTTCCCCATTTCCCGGCTGTTTCCTCCCATCCCAGCCCGGTGTTTTCCCACTGTTTTCATTCCCATTTTATTCCCATTTTTCCCAATTTTCCCATTTCTATTCCCATTTTCATTCCCCCATTTTCCCAGGCACTTTTCATTTCCATTTTGCCCAAATTTCCCCATTTCCCCCCATTTTCCCCAATTTTTCCATTTTCCCCATATCCCCCATTTTTCATTCCCATTTTTCCCATTTTTCCCAATTTCCCCCATTTTCCCCATTTTTCCCCCATTTTCATTCCCATTTTTCCCCATTTTCCCCATTTCCCCATTTCCAGGCCATTTCCTCCAGCCCTTGGAGGTGTTTTCATTCCCATTTTCATTCTCATTTTCATTCCCATTTTCATTCCCATTTTCATTCCCATTTTCCAGGCTGTTTTTCATTCCCTTTTTCCCCGATTTCCCCCCATTTTTCCCCATTTCCCTCATTTTCCCCCATTTCCAGGCCATTTGGAGGTGTTTTCATTCCCATTTATCCCAGATTTCCCCATTTCCCCCATTTTTCATTCCCATTTTCATTCCCATTTTTCCCCATTTCCCCCATTTTTCATACCCATTTTGCCCAAATTTCCCCATTTTCCCCATTTTCATTCCCATTTTTCCCCATTTTCCCCATTTTCCCCCATTTCCAGGCCATTTCCTCGCAGCCCTTGGAGGTGTTTTCATTCCCATTTTTCCCCATTTTCCCCCATTTTCCCCCCATTTTTCCCCATTTCTCCCCATTTCCCCCCATTTTTATTCCCATTTTTCTCATTTTCATTCCCATTTCCTCCCATTTTTCCTATTTTCCCCCATTTTTCCCCATTTCCCCCATTTTCCCCCATTTCCCCCATTTCTCCCCATTTTTCATTCCCATTTCCCCCATTTTATCCCCATTTTTCATTCCCATTTTCCCCATTTTTCCCCATTTTCCCCCATTTCCAGGCCATCTCCTCGCAGCCCTTGGAGGTGTTTTCTTTCCCATTTCCCCCCCATTTTCCCCCATTTTCCATTCCCATTTTGCCCAAATTTCCCCATTTTTATTCCCATTTCCCCCATTTTCCCCATTTCCAGGCCATCTCCTCACAGCCCTTGGCAGAGTTTTCATTCCCATTTTTCCCTATTTTCCCCATTTTCCCCATTTTCCCCCAAATTTCCCATTTTTTCCCCCATTTCCAGGCCATCTCCTCGCAACCCTTGGTGGTGTTTTCATTCCCATTTTCCCCATTTTATTCCCATTTTTTCCCCATTTTTCCCCCATTTTTCCCCATTTCTCTCCCATTTCCCCCCATTTTTATTCCCATTTCCCCCTATTTTCATTCCCATTTTTGCCCATTTTATTCCATTTTCCCCAATTTCCCCCATTTCCAGGCCATCTCCTCACAGCCCTTGGCAGTGTTTTCATTCCCATTTTCCCCATTTTTCCCCATTTTTCCCCATTTTTCCCCATTTTTTCCCCATTTTCCCCATTTCTCTCCATTTCCCCCCATTTTTCCCCATTTTCCCCCATTTTTCCAATTTTCCCCCATTTTTCCCCATTTCCCCACATTTTTCCCATTTTATTCCCAAATTTCCCAATTTCCCCCATTTCCAGGCCATCTCCTCACAGCCCTTGGCGGTGTTTTCATTCCCATTTTTCCCTATTTTCCCCATTTCCCCCATTTCCCCCCATTTCCGACATTTTTTCCCCATTTCCCCCCCATTTCCCCCCATTTTTATTCCCATTTCTCCCATTTTTATTCCCATTTTTCCCTATTTCCCCCATTTTTTCCCCATTTTCCCCCATTTTCACCCATTTTCCCCCATTTTTATTCCCATTTTTCTCTCATTTTTCCCCCATTTCCATTCCTATTTCCCCCCATTTTTATTCCCATTTTCCCCATTTTTCCCCATTTTCCCCATTTTTCATTCCCTTTTTGCCCAAATTTCCCCATTTTTATTCCCATTTTTCCCCATTTTCCCCCATTTCCCCCATTTTTATTCCCATTTTTCCCATTTTTATTCCCATTTCCCATTTTCCCCTTTTTTCCCCATTTTTTCCCATTTTCCCCCATTTCCCCCCATTTTCATTCCATTTCCCCCTATTTTTATTCCCAAATTTCCCCATTTCCCTCCATTTTTCATTCCCATTTTCCCCCATTTCCCTCCATTTTTCATTCCCATTTTTCCCCATTTTCCCCCATTTTTCCCCATTTTTTCCCCATTTTTCCCCCATTTCTCTCCCATTTTCCCCCCATTTTTATTCCCATTTTTCCCCATTTCCCCCCATTTTTCCCCTTTCTTTCCCATTTTCCCCATTTTCCCCATTTCCCCCCATTTTTATTCCCATTTTTCCCCTTTTTTTCCCCCATTTCCCCCCATTTTTCATTCCCATTTTGCAATATTTTCCCATTTTTCCCCATTTCCCCCCATTTCCCCCCATTTTCATTCCCATTTTCCCCCATTTTTCCCAAATTTCCCATTTTCCCCATTTCCAGGCCATCTCCTCGCAACCCTTGGTGGTGTTTTCATTCCCAGTTTCCCCATTTTATTCCCATTTTTTCCCATTTTTCCCCATTTTCCCCCATTTCTCTCCCATTTCCCCCCATTTTTATTCCCATTTCCCCCTATTTTCATTCCCATTTTTGCCCATTTTATTCCCATTTTCCCCAATTTCCCCCATTTCCAGGCCATCTCCTCACAGCCCTTGGCAGTGTTTTCATTCCCATTTTCCCCATTTTTCCCCATTTTTCCCCATTTTTTCCCCATTTTTCCCCCATTTCTCTCCCATTTCCCCCATTTTTCCCCATTTCCCCCCATTTTTCCCCATTTTCCCCCATTTTTCCCCATTTCCCCACATTTTTCCCATTTTATTCCCAAATTTCCCAATTTCCCCCATTTCCAGGCCATCTCCTCACAGCCCTTGGTGGTGTTTTCATTCCCATTTTTCCCTATTTTCCCCATTTCCCCCATTTCCCCCCATTTCCCCCATTTTTATTTCCATTCCCCCCCATTTCTCCCATTTTCATTCCCATTTTCCCCCATTTCTCTCCCATTTCCCCCCATTTTTCCCCATTTTCCCCCATTTCCCCCCATTTTTTTCCCCAAATTCCCCATTTTCCCCCATTTCCAGGCCATCTCCTCTCAGCCTTGGCAGTGTTTTCATTCCCATTTTTCCCCATTTTTCCCCATTTTCCCATTTTTCCCATTTTTTCCCCATTTTTCCCCATTTTCCCCCATTTCCAGGCCATCTCCTTGCAGCCCTTGGAGATGTTTTCATTCCCATTTTCCCCATTTTTTCCCCATTTTTCCCCCATTTTTCCCCATTTCCCCCATTTCTCCCCATTTTCATTCCCATTTTTCCCCATTTTTCCCCAAATTTCCCAATTTTCCCCATTTCCCGGCCATCTCCTTGCAGCCCTTGGCGGTGTTTTCATTCCCATTTTCCCCATTTTATTCCCATTTTTTCCCCATTTTTTCCCCATTTTCCCCCATTTCTCTCCCATTTTTTCCCCATTTTCCCCCATTTCCCCCTATTTTCCCCATTTTCCCCCAAATTTCCCATTTTTCCCCATTTTCCCCATTTCCAGGCCATCTCCTCTCAGCCCTTGGCGGTGTTTTCATTCCCATTTTTCCCTATTTTCCCTATTTTCCCCATTTTCCCCCATTTTCCCCCCATTTTCCCCATTTTCCCCATTTTCCCCCATTTCCCCCCATTTTCATTCCCATTTCCCCCTATTTTTATTCCCAAATTTCCCCATTCCCTCCATTTTTCATTCCCATTTTCCCCCATTTCCCTCCATTTTTCATTCCATTTTTCCCCATTTTCCCCCATTTTTCCCCATTTTTTCCCCATTTCTCTCCCATTTTCCCCCCATTTTTATTCCCATTTTCCCCCATTTCCCCCCATTTTCATTCCCATTTTCCCCATTTCCCCCCAAATTTCCCATTTTTTCCCCATTTCCAGGCCATCTCCTTGCAGCCCTTGGTGGTGTTTTCATTCCCATTTTCCCCATTTTATTCCCATTTTTTCCCCATTTTTTCCCCATTTTCCCCATTTCTCTCCCATTTTTCCCCATTTTCCCCCATTTTCCCCTATTTTCATTCCCATTTTCCCCATTTTATTCCCATTTTTCCCCATTTTTCCCCCATTTCCAGGCCATCTCCTCGCAGCCCTTGGCAGTGTTTTCATTCCCATTTTTCCCATTTTTTCCCCATTTTTCCCCCATTTCTCTCCCATTTCCCCCCATTTTTCCCATTTTCCCCCCATTTTTCCCCATTTTCCCCCATTTCCCCCCAAATTTCCCATTTTTTCCCCATTTCCAGGCCATCTCCTCACAGCCCTTGGTGGTGTTTTCATTCCCATTTTTCCCTATTTCCCCCATTTTTATCCCCATTTCCCCCCATTTCCCCCATTTTTATTCCCATTCCCCCCCATTTCTCCCATTTTCATTCCCATTTTCCCCCATTTTCCCTCATTTTCCCCCATTTTATCCCCATTTTTCCCCATTTTATTCCCATTTTTTCCCCATTTTCCCCCATTTCCAGGCCATCTCCTCTCAGCCCTGGCTCTGTGGTGGCCGCGCTTTCCCCGCTCTGCGTTTGCTGCGGGAGCTGCGGCTCCACCCCGAGCTGGAGAAATTCTGGGCCCAGGAGATCCCAAAGCTGCTGCAGCTCCTGCAAGGTGGGCAAAGAAAAACAAAAGGAAAAAAGAGCAAAAAAACCCCAAAAATTCCTGAAAAAAAATTCCAAAAAAGTCCCAAAAATACTGAAAAATAAAAACTTCCAAAAAAAAAAAAAAAAACAAACCTCTCAGAAAATCCATTGGAGAATTAAAGAAAAGTCCTCAAAAAATCCCCAAAAAATCCCTCAAAATCCCTGGAAAAAAAAAATCCCCCAAAATCCCCCCAAAAAGTTCCCCCAAAATAAAAAAAAAATCCCCAAAAAATCTCCAGAAAAATCCCCAAATAATCCCCCAAAAATCCCTCCAAAAAATCCCCCCAAATCCCCCAAAAAAGTCCCTCCAAAATAAAAAAAAATACCCCAAAAATTCCCCAAATAATCCCCCAAAAATCCCCAAATAATCCCCTAAAAAATCCCCAAATATCCCCCCAAAAAATCCCCAAATAATCCCCCCAAAACCCCCAAATATTCCCCCAAAAATCCCTAAATATTCCCCCCAAAAATCCCCAAATAATCCCCCCAAAATCCCCAAATATCCCCCAAAAAATCCCCAAATACTCCCCCAAAAATCCCCAAATAATCCCCCAAAAATCCCCAATGCTGAAAAAAAATTCCAAAAAAAGTCCCAAAAATACTGGGAAAAAATTCAAAAAAGTCCCAAAAATATTGATAAAAAAATTTTAAAAAAGCTCTCAGAAAAGCCATTGGAAAATTTAAAAAGAGTCCCCCAAAAATCCCCAAAAAATACTGAAAAAAATTTAAAAAAAGCTCTAAGAAAATCCATTGGAAAATTAAAAAAGTCCCCAAAAAGTCCCCAAAAATCTCCCAAAAATACTGAAAAAGAATTAAAAAAAGAACTCTCAGAAAATCCTTTGGAAAATTTAAAAAGTCCCCAAAAAATCCCCAAAAATACTGAAAAAAAATTTAAAAAAAAGCTCTCAGAAAATGCATTGGAAAATTTAAAAAGTCCCCCAAAAATCCCCAAAAATCTCCCAAAAATACTGAAAAAAATTTAAAAAAAAGCTCTCAGAAAATCCTTTGGAAAATTAAAAAGAGTCCCCAAAAAGTCCCCAAAAATCCCCCCAAAATACTGAAAAAAAATTAAATAAAAGCTCTCAGAAAATCCATTGGAAAATTAAAAAAGTCCCCAAAAAGTCCCTCAAAAATACTGAAAAAAACCCCCCAAAATAGAAAAAAAAACCAAAAAATCCCCAAAAAAATCCCCAAATAATCCCCTAAGAATTTTTTTAAATCCAAAAAAAATCCCTCAAAAATCCCTCAAAAATCCCCAAATAATCCCAGAAGAATTTTTTAAAATCCCCAAAAAATCCCTCAAAAAATCCCCCAAAAATCCCCCCAAAAAGTTCCCCCAAAATAGAAAAAAATCCCTCGAAATAGTCCCCAAAAAAATCCCCAAATATCCCCCTAAAAATCCCCAAATAATCCCCCAATAATTTTTAAAAATCCCTCAAAAAATCCCCCAAAAAAGTTCCCCCAAAATAGAAAAAATCCCCCAAATAATCCCAAAAAAATCTCCAAAAATCCCCAAAAATCCCTCAAAAAATCCCCCCAAAATCCCCCAAAAAGTTCCCCCAAAATAGAAAAAAATCCCCAAAATAATCCCCAAAAATCCCAAAAAAATCCCCAAATATCCCCCCCAAAATCCCAAAAAAATCCCTCAAAAATCCCTCAAAAAATCCCTCAAAAATCCCAAAAAAGTCCCCCCAAAATAGAAAAAAATCCCCCAAATAATCCCCAAAAAATCCCCAAAAAATCTCCAAATATCCCCCTAAAAATCCCCAAATAAACCCCTTATATTTTTTTAATCTCCCAAAAAATCCCTCAAAAAATCCCCAAAAAAGTCCCCCCAAAATAGAAAAAAATCCCCCAAAATAATCCCCCAAAAATCCCCAAATAATCCCCAAATAATTTTTAAAAATCCCAAAAAAATCCCTCAAAAATCCCCCAAAAATCCCCAAAAAAGTTCCCCCAAAATAGAAAAAATCCCCAAATATCCCCCCAAAAATCTCCAAAAAATCCCCCAAAATCCCTCAAAAAATCCCCCCCAAATCCCGAAAAAAAGTCCCCCCAAAATAGAAAAAAATCCCCCCAAATAATCCCCAAATATTCCCCTAAAAATCCCCAAATAATCCCCTTATATTTTTTTTAATCTCCAAAAAAATTCCTCAAAAAATCCCCAAAAAAGTCCCCCCAAAATAGAAAAAAAATCCCCAAATAATCCCCAAAAAATCTCCAAAAAATCCCCAAATATCCCCCTAAAAATCCCCAAATAATCCCACAATAATTTTTAAAAATCCCTCAAAAAATCCCCCAAAAATCCCCAAAAAAGTTCCCCCAAAATAGAAAAAATCCCCCAAATAATCCCTAAAAAATCTCCAAAAAATCCCCAAATATCCCCCTAAAAATCCCCAAATAATCCCCGAATAAATTTTTTAAATCTCCCAAAAAATCCCTCAAAAAATCCCCAAAAAAGTTCCCCCAAAATCCCTTTAAAAGTTCCCCTAAAATAGAAAAAATACCACAAAATAATCCCAAAAAAATCTCCAAAAAATCCCCAAATATTGCCCTAAAAACCTCCAAATAATCCCCAAATAATTTTTTAAAATCCCAAAAAAATCCTTCAAAAAATCCCCCCAAAATCCCCCCAAAAGTTCCCCCAAAATAGAAAAAAATCCCCCAAAAAAATCCCTAAATATCCCTAAAAATTCCCAAATAATCCCCTAAGAATTTTTAAAAATCCCCAAAAAATCCCCCAAAAAAGTTCCCCCAAAATAGAAAAAATCCCCCAAATAATCCCTAAAAAATCTCCAAAAAATCCCCAAATATCCCCCTAAAAATCCCCAAATAATCCCCTTATATTTTTTTTAATCTCCCAAAAAATCCCTCAAAAAATCCCCAAAAAAGTTCCCCCAAAATAGAAAAAATCCCCCAAATAATCCCCCAAAAATCCCCAAATAATTTTTAAAAATCCCAAAAAAATCCCTCAAAAAATCATTAAAAAATCCCAAAAAAAGTTCCCCCAAAATAGAAAGAAAAAGCTCCAAAATAATCCCAAAAAAATCTCCAAAAATCCCCAAAAATCCCTCAAAAAATCCCCCCAAAATCCCCCAAAAAGTTCCCCCAAAATAGAAAAAATCCCCCAAATAATCCCCAAAAATCCCCAAATAATCCCCAAATAATTTTTAAAAATCCCAAAAAAATCCCTCAAAAATCCCCCAAAAATCCCCAAAAAAGTTCCCCCAAAATAGAAAAAATCCCCAAATATCCCCCCAAAAATCTCCAAAAAATCCCCCAAAATCCCTCAAAAAATCCCCCCCAAATCCCAAAAAAAAGTCCCCCCAAAATAGAAAAAAATCCCCAAAATAATCCCCAAAAATCCCCAAAAAATCCCCAAATATCCCCCTAAAAATCCCCAAATAATCCCCTTATATTTTTTTTAATCTCCAAAAAAATTCCTCAAAAAATCCCCAAAAAAGTCCCCCCAAAATAGAAAAAAATCCCCCAAATAATCCCAAGAAATCTCCAAAAAAATCCCCAAATATCCCCCTAAAAATCCCCAAATAATCCCCCAATAATTTTTAAAAATCCCTCAAAAAATCCCCCAAAAATCCCCAAAAAAGTCCCCCCAAAATAGAAAAAAAATCCCCAAATAATCCCCAAAAAATCTCCAAAAAATCCCCAAATATCCCCCTAAAAATCCCCAAATAATCCCCGAATAAATTTTTTAAATCTCCCAAAAAATCCCTCAAAAAATCCCCAAAAAAGTTCCCCCAAAATCCCTTTAAAAGTTCCCCTAAAATAGAAAAAATACCACAAAATAATCCCAAAAAAATCTCCAAAAAATCCCCAAATATTGCCCTAAAAACCTCCAAATAATCCCCAAATAATTTTTTAAAATCCCAAAAAAATCCTTCAAAAAATCCCCCCAAAATCCCCCCAAAAGTTCCCCCAAAATAGAAAAAAATCCCCCAAAAAAATCCCTAAATATCCCTAAAAATTCCCAAATAATCCCCTAAGAATTTTTAAAAATCCCCAAAAAATCCCCCCAAAAAGTTCCCCCAAAATAGAAAAAATCCCCAAATAATCCCCAAAAAATCTCCAAAAAATCCCCAAATATCCCCCTAAAAATCCCCAAATAATCCCCTTATATTTTTTTAATCTCCCAAAAAATCCCTCAAAAAATCCCCAAAAAAGTTCCCCCAAAATAGAAAAAATCCCCCAAATAATCCCCCCAAAAATCCCCAAATAATTTTTAAAAATCCCAAAAAAATCCCTCAAAAAATCATTAAAAAATCCCAAAAAAAGTTCCCCCAAAATAGAAAGAAAAAGCTCCAAAATAATCCCAAAAAAATCTCCAAAAATCCCCAAAAATCCCTCAAAAAATCCCCCCAAAATCCCCCAAAAAGTTCCCCCAAAATAGAAAAAATCCCCCAAATAATCCCCAAAAAATCCCCAAAAAATCCCCAAATATCCCCCTAAAAATCCCCAAATAATCCCACAATAATTTTTAAAAATCCCTCAAAAAATCCCCCCAAATCCCCAAAAAAGTCCCCCCAAAATAGAAAAAAATCCCCCAAAATAATCCTTATAAAATCTCCAAAAAATCCCCAAATATTCCCCCAAAAATCCCTCAAAAATCCCTCAAAAAATCCCTCAAAAATCCCAAAAAAGTCCCCCCAAAATAGAAAAAAATCCCCCCAAATAATCCCCAAAAATCTCCAAAAAATCCCCAAATATCCCCCTAAAAATCCCTCAAAAATCCCCCCCAAATCCCCAAAAAAGTTCCCCCAAAATAGAAAAAAAATCCCCCAAATAATCCCCAAAAATCCCAAAAAAATCCCCAAATATCCCCCCCAAAATCCCAAAAAAATCCCTCAAAAATCCCTCAAAAAATCCCTCAAAAATCCCAAAAAAGTCCCCCCAAAATAGAAAAAAATCCCCCAAATAATCCCCAAAAAAATCCCCAAATAATCCCCAAATAATTTTTTAAAATCCCAAAAAATCCCTCAAAAATCATTAAAAAATCCCCAAAAAAGTTTCCCCAAAATAGAAAAAAAACCTCCAAAATAATCCCCAAAAAATCTCCAAAAAATCCCCCTAAAAATCTCCAAATAATCCCCAAATAATTTTTTTAAAATCCTCCAAAAATCCCTCAAAAATTCCCCCAAAATCCTCAAAGAATCCCCCAAAAAAATCCCAAAAAATCCCCGATTAATTTTAAAAAATCCCCAAAAAATCCCTCAAAAATCCCCCAAAAATCCCAAAAAAGTTCCCCTAAAATAGAAAAAAATCCCCAAAAATCCCCCAAAAAATCCTTATATATCCTACCAAAAACCCGCAAATAATCCCATAATAATTTTTGAAATCTCCCAAAAAATCCCAAAGAAAACCCAAAAGAATCCCTCCAAAAATTCCCCCAAAATATTCAAAAAATCCCTAAATAACTCCAAAAAATCCCAAAAAATCCCTCAAAAAATCCCCCAAAAAGTTCCCCCAAAATTAAAAAAAACCCTCAAAATAATCCCAAAAAATCTCAAAAAATCCCCAAATATCCCCCCAAAAATCCCCCAAAAAATCCCTCAAAAATCCCTCAAAAAATCCCTCAAAAATCCCCAAAAAAGTCCCCCCAAAATAGAAAAAAATCCCCCAAATAATCCCAAAAAAATCCCCAAATAATCCCCAAATAATTTTTTAAAATCCCAAAAAAATCCCTCAAAAATCATTAAAAAATCCCCAAAAAAGTTTCCCCAAAATAGAAAAAAAACCTCCAAAATAATCCCCAAACAATCTCCAAAAATCCCAAAAAATCCCTCAAAAAATCCCCCCAAAATCCCCCAAAAAGTTCCCCTAAAATAGAAAAAATCCCCCAAATAATCCCCAAAAAATCCCCCAAATAATCCCCAAAAAATCCCCCAAAAATGCCCAAATAACCCCAAAAAATCCCCAAAAAATCCCCCCAAAATCACCAAAAATCCCCAAATAATCCCCAAAAATCCCTCAAGAAATCCCTCAAAAATCCCCCAAAAGTTCCCCCAAAATAGAAAAAATCCCCCAAATAATCCCCAAAAAATCTCCAAAAAATCCCCAAATATCCCCCTAAAGATCCCCCTAAAAATCCCCCAAAAATCCGTCAAAAATCCCCCAAAAATCCCCAAAAAAGTTCCCCCAAAATAGAAAAAAATCCCCCCAAATAATCCCCAGAAAATCTCCAAAAAATCCCCAAATATCCCCCTAAAAATCCCCTTATATTTTTTTAATCTCCCAAAAAATCCCTCAAAAAATCCCCAAAAAAGTTCCCCCAAAATTGGAAAAATCCCCCCAAATAATCCCCTAAAAAATCTCCAAAAAATCCCCAAATATTCCCCAAAAACCCCCAAATAATCCCCTAAGAATTTTTAAAAATCAAAAAAAAATCCTCAAAAATCCCCAAAAATCCTTCAAAAAATCCCCCAAAAAATCCCCCAAAAGTTTCCCCAAAATAGAAAAAAAATCCCTCGAAATAATCCCCAAAATAATCCCCAAAAATCCCTCAAAAAATCCCCCCCAAAATCCCCAAAAAAACTCAAAAAAAATTCCCCAAATATCCCCCTAAAAATCCCCAAATAATCCCCAAATAATTTTTAAAAATCCCAAGAAAATCCCTCAAAAAATCCCTCAAAAATCCCCCAAAAGTTCCCCCAAAATAGAAAAAAATCCCCCAAATAATCCCCCAAAAATCCTCAAATAATCCCCTAAGAATTTTAAAAATCCCCAAATAATCCCCGAATAATTTTTAAAAGTCCCTCAAAAATTCCTCAAAAAATCCCTCAAAAATCCCAAAAAAGTCCCCCCAAAATAGAAAAAAATCCCCCAAATAATCCCCAAAAATCTCCAAAAAATCCCCAAATATCCCCCTAAAAATCCCCAAATAATCCCCTTATATTTTTTTTAATCTCAAAAAAAATTCCTCAAAAAATCCCCCAAAAAAGTCCCCCCAAAATAGAAAAAAATCCCCCAATAATCCCAAAAAATCCCCAAATAATCCCCAAATAATTTTTAAAAATCCCAAAAAAATCCCTCAAAAATCCCCCAAAAATCCCCAAAAAAGTTCCCCCAAAATAGAAAAAATCCCCAAATATCCCCCCAAAAATCTCCAAAAAATCCCCCAAAATCCCTCAAAAAATCCCCCCCAAATCCCGAAAAAAAGTCCCCCCAAAATAGAAAAAAATCCCCCCAAATAATCCCCAAATATTCCCCTAAAAATCCCCAAATAATCCCCTTATATTTTTTTTAATCTCCAAAAAAATTCCTCAAAAAATCCCCAAAAAAGTCCCCCCAAAATAGAAAAAAATCCCCCAAATAATCCCAAGAAATCTCCAAAAAAATCCCCAAATATCCCCCTAAAAATCCCCAAATAATCCCACAATAATTTTTAAAAATCCCTCAAAAATCCCTCAAAAAATCCTCCAAAAATCCCCAAAAAAGTTCCCCCAAAATAGAAAAAAATCTCCCAAAATAATCCTTAAAAAATCTCCAAAAAAATCCCCAAATATCCCCCTAAAAAACCCTCAAAAATCCCCCCAAAATCCCCAAAAAGTTCCCCCAAAATAGAAAAAATCCCCCAAATAATCCCCAAAAAAATCCCAAAAACTCCAAAAAAATCCCTCAAAAAATCCCCCCAAAATCCCCAAAAAAGTCTCCCAAAATAGAAAAAAATCCCCAAAATAATCCCCAAAAATCCCCAAATATTCCCTCAAAAATCCCTCAAAAAATCCCTCAAAAATCCCAAAAAAGTCCCCCCAAAATAGAAAAAAATCCCCCCAAATAATCCCCAAAAAATCCCCAAATATCCCCCTAAAAATCCCCAAATAATCCCCTTATATTTTTTTTAATCTCCAAAAAAATTCCTCAAAAAATCCCCAAAAAAGTCCCCCCAAAATAGAAAAAAATCCCCCAAAATAATCCCCCAAAAATCCCCAAATAATCCCCAAATAATTTTTAAAAATCCCAAAAAAATCCCTCAAAAATCCCCCAAAAATCCCCAAAAAAGTCCCCCCAAAATAGAAAAAAATCCCCCCAAATAATCCCCAAATATTCCCCTAAAAATCCCCAAATATCCTCCCAAAATCCCCAAATAATCCCCTTATATTTTTTTAAATCACCCAAAAAATCCCTCAAAAAACCATTTAAAAATCCCCAAAAAAGTTCCCCCAAAATAGAAAAAATCCCGCAAATAATCCCCAAAAAAATCCCAAAAACTCCAAAAAAATCCCTCAAAAAATCCCCCCAAAATCCCCAAAAAAGTCCCTTAAAATAGAAAAAAATCCCCAAAATAATCCCCAAAAATCCCCAAATATTCCCCCAAAAATCCCTCAAAAAATCCCTCAAAAATCCCAAAAAAGTCCCCCCAAAATAGAAAAAAATCCCCCAAATAATCCCCAAAAATCTCCAAAAAATCCCCAAATATCCCCCTAAAAATCCCCAAATAATCCCCTTATATTTTTTTTTAATCTCCCAAAAAATCCCTCAAAAAATCCCCAAAAAAGTCCCCCCAAAATAGAAAAAAATCCCCCAATTATCCCCCCAAAAATCCCCAAATAATCCCCTAAGAATTTTTTAAATCCAAAAAAAATCCCTCAAAAAATCCCCCAAAATCCCCAAAAAAGTTTCCCCAAAATAGAAAAAAACCCTCCAAAATAATCCCAAAAAAATCTCCAAAAATCCCCAAAAATCCCCCAAAAAGTTCCCCCAAAATAGAAAAAAATCCCCAAAATAATCCCCAAAAATCCCAAAAAAATCCCCAAATATCCCCCCCAAAATCCCAAAAAAATCCCTCAAAAATCCCTCAAAAAATCCCTCAAAAATCCCAAAAAAGTCCCCCCAAAATAGAAAAAAATCCCCCAAATAATCCCCCCAACAATCCCCAATAATCCCAAAAAATCTCCAAAAATCCCTCAAAAAATCCCCCCAAAATCCCCCAAAAAGTTCCCCTAAAATAGAAAAAATCCCCCAAATAATCCCCAAAAAATCCCCCAAAAATGCCCAAATAACCCCAAAAAATCCCAAAAAAATCCCCCCAAAATCACCAAAAATCCCCAAATAACCCAAAAAAATCCCCAAAGAAATCCCAAAAAACTCCCCCCAAAAAACTCCCCCCAAAATCCCGAAATAACCCAAAAAAATCCCCCAAAAAATCCCAAAAAACTCCCCCCAAAATCCCCAAAAAATCTTCAAATAACCCCAAAAAATCCCCAAATAACCCCCTCAAAATGGGATTTATGGGATTATGGAATTTATGGGATTATGGAATTTATGGGATTGATGGGATTATGGGATGGGATCCATGGGAAAATGGGGTTTTTTGGGGATTTTTTGGGATTTATGGGAACCATGAGAAAAGGGGATAATGGGATTTTGGGATTGATGGGATTGATGGGATGGGATCCATTGGGAAAATGGGATTTTGGGATAATGGGATTGATGGGGTTGATGGGATAATGGGATCCATGGGAAAATGGGATGATGGGATTTATGGGATTATGGGATTTTGGGATGGGATGCATTGGGAAAATGGGATGATGGGATTTATGGGATTGATGGGATAATGGGATCCATGGGAAAATGGGATTATGGGATTGATGTGATTTATGGGATGGGATCCATTGGGATTATGGGATTGATGGGATTATGGGATTGATGGGATCAGATCCATTGGGAAAATGGGATTATGGGATGGATGGGATGTTGGGATGGATGGGATTTTGGGATTGATGGGATTGATGGGATGGGATCCATGGAAAAATGGGATTGATGGGATAATGGGATTGATGGGATGGATGGGATGGGATCCATTGGGAAAATGGGATTATGGGATTGATGGGATGAGGTCCATGGGAAAATGGGATTATGGGATTTTTGGGATTTATGGGATGGGATCCATGGGAAAATGGGATTATGGGATGATGGGATTGATGGGATGAGATCCATTGGGATAATGGGAGTCATGGGATTATGGGAAAATGGGATTGATGGGATTTAAGGGATTTAAGGGATTTAAGGGATGGGATCCACGGGAAAATGGGATTATGGGATTTTTGGAATTTATAGGAATTTATAGGATTTATGGGATTTATGGGATGAGATCCATGGGAAAATGGTTTTTTTGGGGATTTTTTGGAATTATGGGAATATGGGATTTGTGGGATCCATGGGGAAATGGGATTGATGGGATTTTGGGATTATGGGATTTATGTGATCCATGGGGAAAATGGAATTATGGGATCGATGGAATCCACGGGAAAATGGGATAATGGAACGGGATAATGGATTTTTGGGATTCATGGGATTATGGGATTGATGGGATGGGATCCATGGGGAACCTTTTTTTTTGGAGATTTATGGGATTGATGGGATAATGGGATTATTGGGATTATTGGGATTTATGGGATGAGATCCATTGGGATAATGGAATTATGAGATTGATGGGATTATGGAAAATGGGATAATGGGATTGATGGGATTTATGGGATGGGATCCATGGGAAAATGGGGTTTTTGGGATTTTTGGGATTTATAGGATGAGATCCGTTGGGATGATGGAATTATGGGATGATGGGATTGATGGGATGGGATCCATGGGAAAATGGGATTATGGGATTTATGGGGTAAAATCCATTGGGAAAATGGGATTGATGGGATTGATGGGGTAATGGGATTTTGGAATTTCTAGGATTTCTGGGATTTATGGGATGAGATCCATGGGAAAATGGGTTTTTTGGGATTCATGGGATTCATGGGATAATGGGATTGATGGGATAATGGGAATATGGGGTTTATGTGATCCATGGGAAAATGGAATTATGGGATCGATGGGATCCATGGGAAAAGGGATAATGGAATGGGATAATGGGGTTTTTGGGGGTTTTTGGGGGTTTTTGGGATTCATGGGATTTATGGGATTGATGGCACGGGATCATTGGGAAAATGGGATAATGGGATTTTGGGATAATGGGATCCATGGGATAATGGGATCCATGGGATTTTTGGAATTTGTAGGATTTTTGGGATTTATGGGATGGGATCCATGGGAAAATTTTTTTTTTGGGATTTTTTGGGATTGATGACATTGTGGGATTGATGGGATGGGATCCGTGGAGTTGATGGGATTGATGGGATTGTGGGATCCATTGGGAAAATGGGATTGATGGGATAATGGGGGATTTGGGGGATTTATGGGAATCATGGAATCCATGGGATAATGGGATTTATGGGATTTATAGGATCCGTGGGAGAATGGGATTTATGGGATTTATGGGAAAATGGGATTTCTGGGATGGGATCCATGGGAAAACGGTTTTTTTGGGGATTTATGGGATTGATGGGATAATGGGATTATTGGGATTTATGGGATTGATGGGATGAGATCCATTGGAAAAAATGGGATTATGGGAGTATGGGATTTATGGGATAATGGGATTATTGGGATTTTTGGGATTTATGGGATGAGATCCATTGTGATAATCGGATAATGGCGGTGATGGGATTATGGGAAAATGAGATTATGGGATAATGGGATCCATGGGAAAATGGGATGATGGGATTTATGGGATAATGGGATTTATGGGATGGGATGCATGGGAAAATGGGATTATGGGATTGATGGGATTATGGGATTGATGGGATAATGGGATTGATGGGAAAATGGGATTGATGGGAAAATGGGATTATGGGATTGATGGGATGGGATCCATTGGACAACGGGATTTTGGGATTATGGGGTTGATGGGATCCATGGGAAAACGGGGTTTTTTTGGGATTTTTGGGATTTATAGGATGGGATCTGTTGGGAAAATGGGATTATGGGAGTGATGGGATTATGGGATTGATGGGGTTATGGGATTTTGGGATAACGGGATTGATGGAATATTGGGATTTTGGGATTTCTGGGTTTTATGGGATGGGATCTATTGGGAAAATGGGATTATGGGATTGATGGGATTTATGGGATGGAATCCTTGGGAAAAATGGGGTTTTTTTGGGATTTATGGGGTAAGATCCATTGGGAAAATGGGATTATGGGATGGATGGGGTAATGGGATTTAGGGGATTTATGGGATGGGATCCATGGGAAATGGGATAATGGGGTTGATGGGATTGGTGGGATTGATGGGATAATGGAATGGGATCCATGGGAAAATGGGATTATGGGATTGATGGGATTATGGGATTGATGGGAAAATGGGGTTTTTTGGGATTTTGGGGATTTTTGGGATTTATGGGATTGATGGGATTTATGGGATCCATGGCATGGGATCCGTGGGAGAGTGGGGTTTATGGGATTATGGGAAAAGGGGGATTTATGGGATATTGGGATCCATGGGATATTGGGATCCATGGGATATTGGGATAATGGGATATTGGGATAATGGGATTGATGGGATTGACGGGATAATGGGATTTATGGGATGGGATCTGTGGGAAAATGGGTTTTTTGGGATTTTTGTGATTTATGGGATCCATGGGAAAAGGGGATTTTTGGGATCCATGGGATAAATGGGATTTGGGGATTGTGGGATTTATGGGATGAGATCTATGGGAAAATAGGATAATGGGTTTATGGGATTTTGGGATAATGGGATTGATGGGATCCACGGGAAAAGGGATAATGGAACGGGATAACGGGATTTATGGATTAATGGGATTTTTGGGATTCATGGGGTAATGGGATTGATGGGATGGGATCCATGGGAAAATGGGATTATGGGATTTTGGGATAATGGGATCCATGGGATAATGGGATTATGGGGTTTTTGTAATTTATAGGATTTATGGGATTTATGGGATGAGATCCATGGGAAAATGGGTTTCTTGGGATTCATGGGATTGATGGGATTGATGGGATAATGGGAATATGGGATTTTGGGGATTTATGGGATCCATGGGAAAATGGGAGAAAGGGATTGAAGGGATTTTGGGATTTGGGGATGATGGGATTGATGGGATTGATGGGATGGGATCCATTGGGAAAATGGGATAATGGAATTTTGGGATTTTGGGATTATGGGATTGATGGGATTGTTGGGAATCCTCCCCCCATTCCCGCATTCCCAGAGCCCTCAGAATTCCCAAAATTCCCATTTTTTTTCCCCGCAGAGAATTCCGAGAATTCCCTGGACCAGGAGCAATGGGAGGAGAGGCTGCTCCAGGTGAGGATCCCGGGAATTCCAGGAATTCTGGGAATTCCGGGAATTTCCCTGGGATTGGGGAAATCTGGGATTCCAGAAGGGTCTTGGAATTCCAGAGGGAATTGGGGATGGGAAATGAGAATTCCAGAGGGATTTTCCATGTGGAAATTTGGGATGGGAAGCCAGAATTCCAAAGGGTTTTTTCCATGGGAATTTGGGATGGGAAACCGGAATTCCAAAGGGATTTTGGGATGGAAAACCAGAATTCCAAAGGGTTTTTTTTCCATTGGAAATTGAGATGGGAAATGAGAATTCCAGAGGAATTTTTCCATGTGGAAATTTGGGATGGGAATTTGGCATTCCAGAGGTGTCTTGGAATTCCAAAGGGAATTTGGGATGGGAAAAGCAGAATTCCATGGGAATCGAAAACCAGAATTCCAAAGGAATTTTGGGGTGGGAAATGAGAATTCCAAAGGGATTTTGGGATGGAAAAGCAGAATTCCAAAGGAATTTTTGGGATGGGAAATGAGAATTCCAAAGGATTTTTCCATGGGAATTTGGGATGGGAATTTGGCATCCCAAAGGGTCCTTGGAATTCCAAAGGGAATTTGGGGTGGAAAACCAGAATTCCAAAGGTTTTTTTTCCAAAGGGAATTTTGGGAATGGGAAATGAGAATTCCAGAGGGATTTTCCATGTGGGAATTTTGGGATGGGAAACCAGAATTCCAAAGGGATTTTGGGGTGGGAAACCAGAATTCCAAAGGTTTTATTCCATGGGAAATTTGGGAATGGGAAATGAGAATTCCAGAGGGATTTTCCATGGGAATTTGGGATGGGAATTTGGCATTCCAAAGGGTCCTTGGAATTCCAAAGGGAATTTGGGATGGGAAAAGCAGAATTCCAAAGGGTTTTTCCATGGATTTTGGGGTGGGAAATGAGAATTCCAGAGGGATTTTCCAGATAAATTTGGGGTGGAAAACCAGAATTCCAAAGGGAATTTGGGATGGGAAAAGCAGAATTCCAAAGAATTTTGAGATGGAAAACCAGAATTCCAAAGGGATTTTCCATGGAATTTCTTTGGAATTCTGCTTTTCCCATCCCTGCATTCCCATGGAATTCCTAGGACCCTTTGGAATGCCAAATTCCCATCCCAATTTCCCATGGAAAAACCCTTTGGAATTCTGGTTTCCCATCCCAAATTTATCTGGAAAATCCCTTCGGAATTCTCATTCAATTCAAAGGGAATTTCTGTGGGAATTTGGGATGGGAAACCGGAATTCCAAAGGTTTTTTCCATGTGGAAATTTGGGATGGGAAATGAGAATTCCATGGGAATCTGGGGATGGAAAACCAGAATTCCAAAGGGATTTTGGGAATGGAAAACCAGAATTCCAAAGGGATTTTCCATAGGAATTTAGGATGGAAAATGAGAATTCCGAAGGGATTTTGGGATGGGAAATGAGAATTCCAGAGGGATTTTCCAGATAAATTTGGGGTGGAAAACCAGAATTCCAAAGGTTTTATATTCCATGGGGTTTTGGGGTGGGAAATGAGAATTCCAAAGGGATTTTCCATGTGGAATTTGGGATGGGAAACCGGAATTCCAAAGGGTTTTATTCCATGGATTTTGGGATGGGAAAATCAGAATTCCATGGGAATCGAAAACCAGAATTCCAAAGGGATTTTGGGATGGAAAACCCAGAATTCCAAAGCGTCCCTGGAATTCCATGGGAATCCGGGGATGGAAAAGCAGAATTCCAAAGGAATTTTTGGGATGGGAAATGAGAATTCCAAGGGATTTTTCCATGGGAATTTAGGATGGGAATTTGGCATTTCAAAGGGTCCTTGGAATTCCATGGGAATTTGGGATGGAAAACCAGAATTCCAAAGGGATTTTGGGGTGGGAAACCAGAATTCCAAAGGGATTTTCCATAGGAATTTAGGATGGAAAATGAGAATTCCAAAGGGATTTTCCAGATAAATTTGGGATGGAAAACCCAGAATTCCAAAGGTTTTATTCCATGGGAAATTTGGGATGGGGAACCAGAATTCCAAAGGGATTTCAAGGTGGAAAATCAGAATTCCAAAGGGATTTTCCATGGAATTTCTTTGGAATTCTGCTTTTCCATCCCCGCATTCCTGTGGAATTCTAAGGACCCTTTGGAATTCTCATTTCCCATCCCAAATTCCCTCTGGAATTCTGGTTTCTCATCCCAAATTTATCTGGAAAATCCCTCTGGAATTCTCATTCCATTCAAAGGGAATTTCCATGGGAATTTGGGATGGGAAATGAGAATTCCAAAGGGATTATTCCATGGGAAATTGGGAATGGAAATGAGAATTCCAGAGGGATTTTGGGATGGAAAACCCAGAATTCCAAAGGTTTTATTCCGTGGGAATTTGGGATGGGAAACCAGAATTCCAAAGGGATTTCAGGGTGGGAAATCAGAATTCCTGAGGGTTTTTCCATGGAAATTTGGGATTGGAATTTGGCATTCCAAAGGGTCCTTGGAATTCCATGGGAATCTGGGGATGGAAAAGCAGAATTCCAGAGGGAATTTGGGATGGGAAAAGCAGAATTCCAAAGGGATTTCGGGATGGAAAATCAGAATTCCAAAGGGTCCTTGGAATTCCATGGGAATTTGGGATGGAAAATGAGAATTCCAAAGGGATTTTGGGGTGGGAAATGGGAATTCCAAAGGGATTTTCCAGATAAATTTGGGATGGAAAACCACAATTCCAGAGGGGTTTTTCCATGGGAAATTTGGATGGGAAACCAGAATTCCAAAGGGATTTTCCATGTGGAAATTTGGGATGGAAAACCAGAATTCCAAAGGAATTTTGGGATTGGAAACCAGAATTCCAAAGGGATTTTTCCATAGGAATTTAGGATGGGAAATGAGAATTCCAAAGGGATTTTCCATGGAAATTTGGGATGGGAAATCAGAATTCCAAAGGGATTTCGAGGTGGAAAACCAGAATTCCTAAAGGGAATTTGGGATGGGAAATGAAAATTCCAAAGGGATTTTGGGAATGGAGAACCAGAATTCCAAGGGGATTTTTCCATGGGAATTTGGGATTCCCAGCTGGAATTCCCGGAATTCCCATGATTCCCATTCCCTGTCCCAGTTCCTGCAGGAATCCCTGGAATCCATCACGGAGAAATCCTGGATTTGTCCCCTGGTGACCGAGACCTCCCGGCAGCTCCGAGCTCCCGACGGATCCCAGGAAAAGGTGAGGGAAAAATGGGAATAATGGGAATTGTGGGAATAATGGGGAAAACTGGGAATAATGGGGAATGTGGGAATAATGGGAAATGTGGGAATAATGGGAAATGTGGGAATAATGGGGAAAAATGGGAATGGGAATGGGGAATGGGAATGGGAATGGGAAAAACTGGGAATGGGGAAAATGGGAAACGGGGGAAAAATGGGAATGTGGAAATCTGGAATGGGAAAATCTGGGAATGGAAAAATGGGAATGGGGAATGGGAATGGGGAAAATGGGAATGGGGAATAATTTGGGAATGGGGAAAAATGGGAATGGGGAAATCTGGGAATGGGGAAAATGGGAATGGGGAAAAATCTGGGATTCAGGAAAATTTGGGAATGGAGAAATTCGGGAATGGGGAAAATGGCAATGACAAAATGGGAATGGGAATGGGGAATGGGAAAATGCGGGAATGGGAAAATGTGGGAATGGGGAAAAAAAAGGGGAATGGGGAATAATTTGGGAATGGGAAAATCTGGGAATGGGGAAAATCTGGGATTCAGGGAAATGGGAATGGAGAAAATGGGAATGGGGAAAATCTGGGAATTGGGAAAAAAAGGGGAATGGGAAAAGTCTGGGAATGGGGAAAATGGGAATGGGGAAAATGGGAAATGGGGGAAAAAATGGGAATGTGGAAATCTGGGAATGGGAAAATCTGGGATTTGGGGAAATCTGACAATGGGGAAAATGGGAATGGGAAAGTGGGAATGGGGAAATGGGAATGGGGAAATGTGGGATTCAGGAAAATTTGGGAATGGGGAAAGTGTCGGAATGGGGAAAATGGGAATGGGGAAATCTGGGAATGGGAGAAATCTGGGAATGGGAAAAAGGGAATGAGGGAATGGGAAAATGGGGAAAATGGGAATGGGGAATAATTTGGGAATGGGGAAAAATGGGTATGGGGAAAAATGGGAATGGAAAAAATGGGTATGGGGGAATGGGGGAAAATGGGAATGTGGAAATCTGGGAATGGGAAAATCTGGGAACGGGAAAAATGGGAATGGGGAATGGGAATGGGGAAATCTGGGAATGGGGAAATGGGAATGGGGAATTATTTGGGAATGGAAAAATGTGGGAATGGGAAGATTTGGGAATGGGGAAAATGGGAATTGAAAAAATGGGAATGCAGGAATGGGGAAAATGGGAGTGGGGAATAATTTGGGAATGGGGAAAAATGGGAATGGGAAAATGTGGGAATGGGGAAAAATGGGAATGGGGAAATCTGGGAATGGGGAAAATGGGAATGGGGAAAAATCTGGGATTCAGGAAAATTTGGGAATGGAGAAATTCGGGAATGGGGAAAATGGCAATGACAAAATGGGAATGGGAATGGGGAATGGGAAAATGCGGGAATGGGAAAATGTGGGAATGGGGAAAAAAAAGGGGAATGGGGAATAATTTGGGAATGGGAAAATCTGGGAATGGGGAAAATCTGGGATTCAGGGAAATGGGAATGGAGAAAATGGGAATGGGGAAAATCTGGGAATTGGGAAAAAAAGGGGAATGGGAAAAGTCTGGGAATGGGGAAAATGGGAATGGGGAAAATGGGAAATGGGGGAAAAAATGGGAATGTGGAAATCTGGGAATGGGAAAATCTGGGATTCGGGGAAATCTGACAATGGGGAAAATGGGAATGGGAAAGTGGGAATGGGGAAATGGGAATGGGGAAATGTGGGATTCAGGAAAATTTGGGAATGGGGAAAGTGTCGGAATGGGGAAAATGGGAATGGGGAAAAATGGGAATGGAAAAAATGGGAATGGGGGAATGGGGGAAAAATGGGAATGTGGAAATCTGGGAATGGGAAAATCTGGGAACGGGAAAATGGGAATGGAAAAATGGGGAATGGGAAAAAGGCGAGAGGGGAAAAATGGGAATGGAGAAAACCGGGAATGGGCAAAAACTGGGAATTCTGCCTTTTCCCACCACCCCGAGCTCCTTCCCTGCTGCAATTCCCGACCTTTTCCCGACCTTTTTCCCAACCTTTTCCCTCCCTTTTCCGGTTGTTTTCCGGTTGTTTTCCCGCAGCTGTTCCTGTTCCGGTGCCTGGGGGCGGCGCTGGGGCCGTGCCCCAGCCGGGCCCTGATCCGGGATCAGCTCCGGGAGCTGCTGGAAAACGCCCGGTGCCAGGAGGAGGCCGACAGGGAGGTCAGGAATCCATGGAAAAACCCCGGGAATTCCGGGAATTGCGGGAATTCTGGGAATGTCCCTGCTGGGAAAGGGCGGGGAGGCCCCGCTCCAGGGAATTCCCGGGAATCCGAGGGGGTCGGGAATGGGATTGGGATGGGAGAGGGGGTGGGAGGGAAAGGTGGGGAGTGGGAGGGGGGGATTGGGAGGGAAATCCGGGAATTCCGAGGGAATCAGGGATAAAAACTTGGAATTCTGAGGGAATCGTGGGTAAAAACTTGGAATTCTGAGGGAATCAGGGATAAAAACTTGGAATTCTGAGGGAATCGTGGGTAAAAAACTTGGAATTCTGAGGGAATCGGGGATAAAATCCTGGAATTCTGAGGGAATCGGGGATAAAATCCTGGAATTCTGAGGGAATCGTGGATAAAAAACGTGGAATCCTGGAATTCCTGGGATTTTTGGCTAAAATCCTGGAATTCTGTGGAAATCTTCCTGAATTCCTGGAATTCCTTGGGATTTCCAGCTGAAATCCTGGAATTCTGTCGAAATCTTCCTAAAAGATTGGGATTTCCCAGGATTCCTGGCTAAAAATTGGAATTCTGTGGAAATCTTCCTAAATTCCTGGAATTTCTTGGGATTTCCAGCTAAAATCCTGGAATTCTGTGGGAATCAGGGATAAAATCCTGGAATTCAAAGGGATTCAGGGATAAAGACTTGGAATTCCAAGGGAATCATTGATAAAATCCTGGAATTCTGTGGAAATCCTTTGAAGTTCCTGGAATTCCCTGGGATTCCCAGCTAAAATCATGGAAATCTTTCTAAAATCTTGGAATTCCTGGGGATTTCCAGCTAAAATCCTGGAATTCTGTGGAAATCTTTCTAAAATCCTGGAATTTTCTGGAATTCTTGGCTAAAATAATGGAAATCTTCCTAAATTCCTGGAATTCCTTAGGATTCCCAGCTGAAATCCTGGAATTCCGAGGGAATCGTGGATAAAACCATGGAATTCCATGGAGGCCCTGCTGGAATCCTGGGATTCTTGGCTAAAATCCTGGAATTCTGTGGAATCCGTCTAAAATCCTGGAATTCCCTGGGATTCTTGGCTAAAATCATGGAAATTTTTCTAAATTCCTGGAATTCCTTGGGATTCCCAGCTAAAATCCTGGAATTCCGAGGGAATCGTGGATAAAATCCTGGAATTTCTTGGGATTATTGGCTAAAATCCTGGAATTTCTTGGCTAGAATCATGGAATTCTGTGGAATTCTTTCTAAAATCCTGGAATTTCTTGGAATTCTTGGCTAAAACCATGGAAATCTTCCAAAATTCCTGGAATTCCATGGGATTTCCAGCTAAAATCCTGGAACTCTGTGGAAATCATCCTAAAATCCTGGAATTTCCTGGAATTTCTTGGCTAGAATCCTGGAATTCTGTGGAAATCTTTTGAAATTCCTGGAATTTCCTGGGATTCCTGGCTAAAATCCTGGACATCTTCCTAAACTCCTGGAATTCCTTGGGATACCCAGCTAAAATCCTGGAACTCTGTGGAAATCTTCCTAAATTCCTGGAATTCCCTGGCATTCCCGGCTAAAATCATGGAAATCTTTCTAAAATCTTGGAATTCCTGGGGATCTCCAGCTAAAATCCTGGAATTCTGTGAGAAATCCTCCTAAATTCCTGGAATTCTCCTGGAATTCCCAGCTAAAATCCTGGAATTCTGTGGAAATCTTTCTAAACTCTTGGAATTATCTTGGGATTTCCGGCTAAAATCCCAAGGAATTCTGTGGGAATCTTTTGAAATTCCTGGAATTTCCTCGCATTCTTGGCTAAAATCCTGGAATTGTGTGGAAATTTTCCTAAATCCTGAAATTTCCTGGGATTCTTGGCGAAAATCAAGGAAATTTTTCTAAAATCATGGAATTCTGAGGGAATAGTGGATAAAATCCTGGAATTCCAAGGGAAATTCCTGGAATTCCTTGGGATTTCCAGCTCAAATCCCGGAATTCTGTAGAAATCTTCCTCAATTTCTGGAATTTCTTGGAATTCTTGGCTAAAACCATGGAAATCTTCCTAAAATCCTGGAATTTCCTGGGATTCCCAGCTGAAATCCTGGAATTCTGTGGAAATCTTTCTAAAATCCTGGAATTTCTTGGAATTTTGGCTAAAATCATGGAAATCTTCCTAAAAAATTCCAGATTTTTTTGGATCAATTCCTTCCTGGAGCCCAGGTTTTTCCAGCTTTTTTCCAGGTTTTTTTTCCCACCTTTTTCCCAGCCTTTTCCCATCTTTTTTTTCACCCTGGAAAAAATGGAAAAATTATGGAAAAAATGGAAAAAAAAGATGGAACAAAGGTGGGGGAAAAAAGGTGGAAAATGGAGGAAAAAACCCTGGAAAAATGGGAAAAATTATGGAAAAAAATATGGAAAAAAATGGGAAAAAAATGGAAAAAATATGGAAAAAATGGAAAAAAAGATGGAAAAAAGGTGGGAAAAAAGGTGGAAAATGGAGGAAAAAACCCTGGAAAAAATGAGAAAAAAATGGAAAAAA
Organism: Agelaius tricolor; assembly: GCF_023055355.1. Classification (NCBI taxonomy): domain Eukaryota; kingdom Metazoa; phylum Chordata; class Aves; order Passeriformes; family Icteridae; genus Agelaius; species Agelaius tricolor. Next base: position 217,541 of record NW_027269381.1, on the reverse strand, counting down.
AAGGAAAAAATGGAAAAAAAGATGGAAAAAAAGGTGGGGGAAAAAAAGGTGGAAAATGGAGGAAAAAACCCTGGAAAAATGGGAAAAAAAGATGGAAAAAAAGATGGAAAAAAGGTGGGAAAAAGCAAAAAAAGATGGAAAAAGGTGGGGAAAAAGGTGGAAAATGGAGGAAAAAACCTGGAAAAATGAGAAAAAAAAAATGGAAAAAATATGGAAAAAATGGGAAAAAAGATGGAAAAAAGGTGGGGAAAAAAAGGTGGAAAATGGAGGAAAAAACCCTGGAAAAAATGGAAAAATTATGGAATAAAAATATGGAAAAAATATGGAAAAAAGGTGGAAAAAAGCAAAAGAAGATGGAAAAAAGATGGAAGAAAAAAAGGTGGAAAAAAAGATGGAAAAAAAGTGGGAAAAAAAATCTTTCCCAACATTTTCCTTGACCACAACCACCTGTGGCTGAAATTCCTGGAATTCCAGCAAAATTCCCTGGAAATTCCATCCCAGCCGGGAATTGCTGCCAAAAATTTGGGAATTCTTGGAATTTTCCCATTCCTTTGACACAACCAAAGAGTGGGAATAAATCCTAAAAAAAATTTGGGAATTCAGCTGCAGGATTTGATTCCCAAAATTCCCTCAGGGCCTCTCGTTCTGCTTTGGGATCTGTGCCCGGAGCCACCTGGAGGAAACCTTGGAAAAATTGGAGGAATTTGGGAAATCCGAGGCCTTGAGGAAATCCCAGGGGTTGTTCAGCATCTTCAAGGTGGGAAAATGGGAATAAAAATGGGGGAAAATGGGGGGAAAATGGGGGAAAATGGGGGAAAATGGGGGAAAATGGGGAAATAATGGGGGAAAATGGGGGAAAATGGGGGAAAATGGGGGAAAATGGGGAAATAATGGGGGAAAATGGGAATAAAAATGGGGAAAATGGGGGAAAAATGGGGGAAAATGGGAAAAATGGGGAAAAATTGGGGGGAAATGGGGGGAAAATGGGGAATAAATGGGAAGAAAATGTGAAAAAATGGGGGAAAATTGGAAAAAATGGGGAAAAATGGGGAAAAATTGGGGGAAAAATGGGGGAAAATGGGAAAAATGGGGATAAATGGGGAAAAAGGGGGAAAATATGGGGAAAATATGGGGAAAATGGGAGAAACATGGGGGAAAAATGGGGGAAAATGGGGAAAAATGGGAAAATGGGGCAAAAATGGGGGAAAATGGGGGAAAATGGGAAAAATTGGGCAAAAATGGGAGAAAAAATGGGGAAAAACGGTGGAAAAATGGGAAAAATGGGGAAAAATGGAGAGAAAAGGGGAAAAAATGAGACAAAAGGGAAAAAATGGGAAAAATTGGGGGGAAATGGGAAAAATGGGAAAATATGGGGGAAAACGGTGGAAAAATGGGAAAAAAATGGGGAAAATGGGAAAAAATGGGAAAAACGGGAAAAAAATGAGAAAAAATGGGGGAAAATGGGGGGAAATGTGGAAAATGGGGAATTATGGGAAAAAATGGGGAAAAATTGGAAAAATGGGGAAAATTTGGGAAAATGGGGGAAAATGCGGAAAATGGGGAAAAAATCGGGAAAAAGATGGGGGAAATGGGGAATAATGGGGGGAATGGGAAAAATGGGAAAAAATGGGAAAATGGGGGAAAATGGGGAAAAATTGGAAAAAATGCAAAAAAAAAGGGAAAAATGGGAAAAAATCGGGGGAAATGGGGAAAATGGGGGGAAATGGGAAAAAAAGGAAAAAATGGGGGAAAATGGGGGAAAAATGGGGATAATGGGAAAAAATGGGGAAAAATGGGAAAAATTTCCCCCCATTTCCCCCATATTTTCCCACCCTTTCTCACTGATTTTCCCCATATTTCTCCCCCATTTTCCACCCTTTTTTGCCATATTTTTCCCTTGTTTTTTGCCACATTTCCCCCTTCTTTCCCCCCATTTCCCTATATTTTTCCATGTTTTCCCCCCATTTTCCCCACATTTTTCCCACCTTTCCCCCCATTTCCCCATGTTTTCCCACCCTTTTCCCCCCTTTTTCCCCATATTTTTCCCCCCATTTTCCCCATATTTCCTCCCGTTTCCCCCATATTTTCCCACCCTTTTCCCCCCATTTCCCCCCATTTTCCCCATATTTCCCCCACCATTTTCCCCATATTTTTCCCACCCTTTCCCCCCCATTTTCCCACCCTTTTCCCACCTTTTCCCCCCATGTTTTCCCCACCTTTTCCCCCCATTTTTCCCATGTTTTCCCCACCCTTTCCCCCCATGTTTTCCCCACCTTTTCCCCCCATTTATCACGTTTTCCCCACCCTTTTCCCCCCATTTTCCCCCCATTTCCCCCATATTTCTCCCCCATTTTCCCCCATTTTCCCCACCCTTTCCCCCCACCCTTTTCCCACCCTTTTCCCCCCATTTCCCCCATATTTTCTCCCCCATTTCCCCCATTTTCCCCATATTTTTCCCCCCATTTGCCCCCCATTTGCCCCCCATTTTCCCCATGTTTTTCCCCCCATTTTCCCCGTATTTCCCCCCATTTTCCCCATATTTTTCCCCCCATTTTCCCCATATTTTCCCACCCTTTTCCCCCCATTTTCCCACCATTTTCCCCATGTTATTCCCACATTTTTCCCCCATTTTCCCCATATTTTTCCACCCTTTTCCCCCCATTTTCCCCATATTTTTCCCCCCATTTTCCCCACCCTTTTCCCCCCATTTCCCCCATATTTTCCCCACCCTTTTCCCAATATTTCCCCCCATTATTTCCCCCCAGGACCGCAGCGAGGCGGAGCAGGAGAAGCTGCGGGCGGCGCTCGTGCTCTGCTACGGCCGCGTGGCTGCGGCGGCGCCCCCGGAGCTGCTGCGATCGCGCCTGGAACCGCAGCTGCTGCAGCGCCTCCTGCAGCACGGCCACAGCAAGGTCAGCACTGGGATTTTTATGGGATTTTTATGGAAATTTATTGGGATTTTTAATGGGAATTTTTGGGATTTTTTTGGGATTTTTTGGGGAATTTTTTTGGGGATTTTTTGGGGATTTTTTGGTTAATTTATTGGGAATTTTTGGGGGATTTTTTGGGGGGATTTTTGTGGGAATTTTGAGGTAATTTATTGGGATTTTTTGGGATTTTTATGGGATTTTTGATGGGAACTTTGAGGTGATTTTTTGGGGATTTTCATGGGGAATTTTTATGGGAATTTTTTGCAAATTTTTAGGGATTTTTTGGGGAATTTTTTGGGGAATTTTTTGGGGGAATTTTGGGATTTTTTTGGAATTTATTGGGAATTTTATGGGAAGTTTTTGGGATTTTTTTTGATTTTTTGGGATTTTTTATGGGAATTTTGAGGTGATTTTTTGGGGGGATTTTTTGGGATTTTTTTGGGGAATTTATTGGGATTTTTTTTTATTTTTTATGGGAATTTTGAGGTACTTTATTGGGATTTTTATGGGAATTTTTTGGGATTTTTTTGGCAATTCTTTGGGATTTTTTGGCAATTTTTGGGATTTTTAATGGGAATTTTATGGGGAATTTGTTGGGAATTGTTTGGATTTTTTGGGGAATTTATTGGGAATTTTATGGGAATTTTTTGGAATTTTTAAAAAAGTCGTTATTGAATTTTCAATGACCGGCAGTGCCCTTGGAGCTGCTGCAGCGCCTCCTGCAGCACGGCCACAGCAAGGTCAGCACCGGGATTTATTGGGGATTTCATGGGAATTTTTGGGATTTTATTGGGATTTTTAATGGGGATTTTTTGGGAAATTTATTGGGGAATTTTTTGGGATTTTTTGGGGATTTTTTGGTTAATTTATTGGGAATTTTTGGGGGGTTTTTGTGGGAATTTTGAGGTAATTTATTGGGATTTTTTTGGCGATTTTTTGGGGAATTTATTGGGAATTTTTTGGAATTTTTTATGGATTTTTATGGGGAATTTTTATGGGAATTTTTTGGGATTTTTTGGGAATTTTTTGGGATTTTTATGGGAATTTATTGGGATTTTTTATGGGAATTTTTTTGGGAATTGTTTAAGAAATCGTTCTTGAATTTTCAATGACCGGCAGTGGCACCCCCGGAGCTGCTGCAGCGCCTCCTGCAGCACGGCCACAGCAAGGGCAGCACCGGGGATTTTATGGGGATTTCATGGGGATTTTTGGGAATTTTTTGGGGAATTTATTGGGGATTTTTTGGGAATTTTAGCGGGATTTTTATGTGGAATTTCATGGCAATTTTTGGGATTTTTATGGGGAATTTTATGGGGATTTTTTTGGGATTTTTTTGGGGAATTTTGAGGTAATTTATTGGGAATTTTATGGGAATTTGTTGGGATTTTTTTTATTTTTTGGGGACTTTTTTGGGATTTTTTGGGATTTTTAATGGGAATTTTTATGGGAATTTTTGGGGGGAATTTATGGGGAATTTTTTGGGATTTTTATTGGGAATTTTGAGGGAATTTTTGGGATTTTTTTTGGGATTTTTTTCGGATTTTTTTTTTTATTTTTTTGGGGAATTTTTGGGGAATTTTTTGGATTTTTTGGTTAATTTATTGGGAATTTTTTGGAGATTTTTATGGGATGTTTTGGATTTTTATGGGGAATTTTTGGGATGTTTTTATGGGAATTTTGAGGTAATTTTATGGGATTTTTTTTTATTTTTATGGAAATTTTGAGGTAATTTATTGGGATTTTTTTGGGATTTTTATGGGAATTTTGAGGGAATTTATTGGGGAATTTGATGGGAATTTTTGGGGATTTTGTTGGGATTTTTATGGTAATTTATTGGGTTTTTTTATGGGAATTTTTTTGGGATTTTTAAAAAAATTGTTATTGAATTTTCAATGACCGGCAATGGCACCCATGGAGCTGCTGCAGCGCCTCCTGCAGCACGGCCACAGCAAGGGCAGCACCGGGGATTTATTGGGGATTTTTTGGGAATTTTATGGGAATTTTTGGGATTTTTTTGGGAATTTTTTGGGGGATTTTTTGGGGATTTTTTGGTTAATTTATTGGGAATTTTTGGGGGATTTTTGTGGGAATTTTGAGGTAATTTATTGGGATTTTTTGGGATTTTTTGGCGATTTTTTGGCAATTTTTGGGGAATTTATTGGGAATTGTTTGGAAATTTTATGGGATTTTTTTTGAGATTTTTAATGGGAATTGTTTAAGAAATCGTTATTGAATTTTCAATGACCGGCGATGGCACCCCCAGAGCTGCTGCAGCGCCTCCTGCAGCACGGCCACAGCAAGGGCAGCACCGGGGATTTTATGGGGATTTCATGGGGATTTTTGGGAATTTTTTGGGGAATTTATTGGGGATTTTTTGGGAATTTTAGCGGGATTTTTATGTGGAATTTCATGGCAATTTTTGGGATTTTTATGGGGAATTTTATGGGGATTTTTTTGGGATTTTTTTGGGGAATTTTGAGGTAATTTATTGGGAATTTTATGGGAATTTGTTGGGATTTTTTTTATTTTTTGGGGACTTTTTTGGGATTTTTTGGGATTTTTAATGGGAATTTTTATGGGAATTTATTGGGAATTTTTGGGATTTTTTGGGGGGAATTTATGGGGAATTTTTTGGGATTTTTATTGGGAATTTTGAGGGAATTTTTGGGATTTTTTTTTGGGATTTTTTTCGGATTTTTTTTTTGATTTTTTTGGGGAATTTTTGGGGAATTTTTTGGATTTTTTGGTTAATTTATTGGGAATTTTTTGGAGATTTTTATGGGATGTTTTGGATTTTTATGGGGAATTTTTGGGATGTTTTTATGGGAATTTTGAGGTAATTTTATGGGATTTTTTTTTATTTTTATGGAAATTTTGAGGTAATTTATTGGGATTTTTTTGGGATTTTTATGGGAATTTTGAGGGAATTTATTGGGGAATTTGATGGGAATTTTTGGGGATTTTGTTGGGATTTTTATGGTAATTTATTGGGTTTTTTTATGGGAATTTTTTTGGGATTTTTAAAAAAATTGTTATTGAATTTTCAATGACCGGCAATGGCACCCATGGAGCTGCTGCAGCGCCTTCTGCAGCACGGCCACAGCAAGGGCAGCACCGGGGATTGATTGGGGATTTTATGGGAATTTTTGGGATTTTTTGCGGGATTTTTATGGGGAATTTTACAGGAATTTTTGTGATTTTTGTGGGGAATTTTATGGGAATTTTTGGGATTTTTTGGTCAATTTATTGGGAATTTTATGGGAATTTTTTGGGGATTTTTATGGGATTTTTTTTTATTTTTATGGGAATTTTGAGGTAAAGTATTGGGAATTTTTGGGGATTTTTTTGGGGGAATTTATTGGGAATTTTTTTCTATTTTTTTGGGAATTTCTTTGGATTTTTTGGGGAATTTTTTGGGGATTTTTATGGGAATTTTTTGGGATTTTTTGGGGATTTTTGGGGATTTTTAATGGGAATTTTGAGGTAATTTATTGGGGATTTTTGGGGGATTTTTGGGGGATTTTTATGGGGAATTTTATGGGGAATTTTTGCGATTTTTGTGTGATTTTTATGGGGAATTTTATGGGAATTTTTGGAATTTTTTTGGATTTTTTTAATGGGAATTTTGAGGGAATTTTATGGGATTTTTTGGGGATTTTTATGGGAATTTTTGGGTAATTTATGGGGATTTTTATGGGAATTTTTTGGGATTTTTAAAAAAAATCGTTATTGAATTTTCAATGACTGGCAGTGCCCGTGGAGCTGCTGCAGCGCCTCCTGCAGCACGGCCACAGCAAGGGCAGCAGCGGGATTTATTGGGGATTTTTTGGGAATTTTTGCGGGATTTTTTGGGAATTTTTGCGGGATTTTTTGGGAATTTTTGCGGGATTTTTATGGGGAATTTTACAGGAATTTTTGTGATTTTTCTGGGGAATTTTATGGGAATTTTTGGGATTTTTATGGGATTTTTTGGGGATTTTTATGGGATTTTTTTGGATTTTATTGGTAATTTTTATGGGAATTTTGAGGTAATTTATTGGGAATTTTTTGGGATTTTTTTGGGGATTTTTTATGGGAATTTTGAGGTAATTTATTGGGATTTTTTTTATTTTTTTCGGATTTTTATGGGATTTTTTTGGGATTTTTTTGGCGATTTTTTCGGGGGGAATTTTTTGGGGAATTTATTGGGAATTTATTGGAAATTTTTTTGGACTTTTTTCTGATTTTTGGGGAATTTTTGGGGATTTTTATGGGAATTTTTGGGGATTTTTTTGGGATTTTTATGGTAATTTATTGGGATTTTTTATGGGAATTTTTTTTGGGAATTTATTAAAAAATCGTTATTGAATTTTCAATGACCGGCGGTGGCGCCTGAGGCGCTGCTGCAGCGCCTCCTGCAGCACGGCCACAGCAAGGGCAGCACCCGGGATTCATGGGAATTTTATGGGAATTTTTTGGGAATTTTTGGGATTTTTTGCGGGATTTTTATGGGGAATTTTACAGGAATTTTTGTGATTTTTGTGGGGAATTTTATGGGAATTTTTTGGGATTTTTTTGGGGATTTTTTGGGATTTTTATTGGGAATTTTTTGGGGATTTTTATGGGATTTTTTGGGATTTTAATGGGGAATTTGATGGGAATTTTGAGGTAATTTATTGGGAATTTTATGGGATTTTTTTCAGATTTTTACGGGAATTTTTGGGGAATTTATTGGGAATTTTTTTGGATTTTTTCTGATTTTTTGGGGAATTCTTGTGGATTTTTATGGGAATTTTTGGGGATTTTTTTAGGATTTTTTGGGATTTTTTTGGGAATTTTTATGGGAATATTTTATGGGAATTTTTGGGGAATGTATTGGGAATTTTTTGGGGGGAATTTTTGGGGAATTTTTGGGGGATTTTTATGGGAATTTTGAGGTAATTTATAGGGAATTTTATGGGAATTTTTTGGGATTTTTATGGGGTTTTTTTTGGGATTTTTGGGGATTTTTTATGGGAATTTTATGGGAATTTCCTGGGGATTTTTATGGGAATTTTGAGGTAATTTATTGGGATTTTTTTGGGATTTTTATGGGGAATTTTTGGGGAATTTTATGGGAATTTTTCGGATTTTTTTAATGGGAATTTTGAGGTAATTTATTGGGAATTTTATGGGATTTTTGGGGGAGTTTTTTTGGGAATTTTTTCGGATTTTTTTTCGGATTTTTTTGGGGAATTTTGAGGGAATTGTTTAAAAAAATCGTTACTGAATTTTCAGTGACCATCATTGGTGCCCATGGAGCTGCTGCAGCACCTCCTGCAGCACGGCCACAGCAAGGGCAGGAGCGAGGATTTATGGGGAATTTTTTGGGATTTTTTTTGGATTTTTTTATGGGAATTTTTGGGGGAATTTATTGGGGATTTTTGGGATTTTTTAATGGGAATTTTGAGATAATTTATTGGGAATTTTATGGGATTTTTTGGGGATTTTTATGGGAATTTTTGGGATTTTTTGGGGAATTTTTGTGGAATTTATTGGGATTTTTTTTGCGGAATTTATTGGGATTTTTATGGGATTTTTTGGGGAATTTTTTGGGGAATTTTTGGGATTTTTATGGGGAATTTTATGGGAATTTTGAGGAAATTTATTGGGAATTTTTTTGGATTTTTATGGGATTTTTTGGGGGATTTTTCGGATTTTTTGGTCAATTTATTGGGAATTTTATGGGAATTTTTTTGGGATTTTTATGGGATTTTTTTGATTTTTATGGGAATTTTGAGGCAATTTATTGGGAATTTTTGGGGATTTTTTGGGGAATTTTTATGGGGATTTTGGGATTTTGGGGGGAATTTATTAGGAATTTTTGGGGATTTTTTGGGGGAATTTATTGAGAATTTTATGGGAAATTTTTGGGATTTTTTAATGGGAATTTTGAGGTAATTTATTGGGAATTTTATGGGACTTTTTGAGGATTTTTTTGGGATTTTTATGGGGTTTTTTGGGATTTTTTATGGGAATTTTATGGGATTATTTTGGGGAATGTATTGGGAATTTTATGGGAAATTTTTGAGATTTTTTTGGGACATTTATTGGGAATTTTATGGGGATTTTTTGAGGAATTTTTTGGGATTTTTTTTGATTTTTTGGGAATTTCGAGGGAATTTTGAGGGAATTTTTTAAAAAATTGTTATTGAACTTTCAATTTATGTGATTTTTTTTTTTTTGGAATTTCCTGCAAATTTCATGGGAATTTATTGGGAATTTACTGGGAATTTTTGGGGGATTTTTTGGGAATTTTTTGGGGTTTTTTTCGGATTTTTAATTTTTTTTTTAATTTTTTCTGAGAAAAATTAACAAATTGTTATTTAATTATTATTTAAAAAATTAAAAAATTATTAGGAATTTCCCAGATTTTTTCAGGAATTTTTCTGGGAATTTTTGGGGAATTTTCCAGATTTTTCTGGGAATTTTCCAGGAATTTTCTAGGAATTTTCTGATCATTTTTCTGGGATTTTTTTAGGAACTTCTGGGCATTTTTCTGGGAATTTTCAGGGAATTTCCTGGGAATTTCCCATTAATTTTCTGGGAGATTTTTTTTTGAATTTTCCAGGAATTTTCCAGGAATTTGAGTTTTTCCAGGTAATTTTTTTTTTCCTTGATGGGATTTGAGATTTTTTTTCCCACTGGAATTTTGGTTTTCCTCAGTCAGATTTGGGTTTTTCCTAATTGGAATTTTATTTTTCCCACCGGAATTTGGGATTTTCCTGATGGGAATTTTGGTTTTTTTCCACCCGTTCAGGTTCTGGGAATTAAAGTAGAGACCAAGGTAGGGAATGTTGGGATTGGCCTTGGAATTTTCTCTCTCTCTGCTTTTCCTTCTCATTCCGGGCTGGAAGCGCTTCCCGAGAAAACGCCGGAATTCCCGGGAAAATTCCAGGAAAATTCCTGGGAAAATCCTGGGAAAATTCCTGGGAAAAAGGGGGGGGGGGGGGTGGGAAAGGCCTTGCCTGGCAGAGGGGCCTGGAAATTCCAGCCCAGATGATCCCAGAATTCCACAATTCTTGGAATTCCATGATTCCATAAATCTGGAATTTTGGGATGGCAGAATTCCATAAATTCCATGAATCTGGAATCCCAGGATTTCAGAAATTCCATAAATCCAACATCCCGGACTCCCAAGAATCCCAGAATTCCATGAATTCCGTAAATTCCAAGATCCCAGAATTCCATCAATTCCATGATCCCGTGATTCTGGAATTCTGCTGTCCCAGAATTCCATGATCCCAGAATTCCATAAATCTGGAGTTCTGTGATCCCAGAATTCCAGAATCCCAGGATTTCAGAAATTCCAGGATCTCAGAATTCCATAAATTCCAGAATTCCATGGATCTGGAATTCCATTATTTTAGAATTCCCATAAATTCCACAATCTTGGAATTCTGTTATTCCATAAATCTGGAATTCCATAATCCCAAGATCCCAGAATTCCATGAATTCCACCAATTCCATCATCCCATGATTCCGGAATTCCGCTGATCCCAGAATTCCATAATTCTGAAATTCCACAATCCCAGAAATCCATTATTCCATTAATCTGGAATTTTGGGATCCCAGAATCCCAGGATTTCAGAAATTCCAGGATCCCAGCATTCCATGGATCTGGAATTCCCTTATTTTAGAATTCCCATCAATTCCATCAATTCCACGAATCTGGAATTTCAGGATCCCAGAATTCCAGAAATCTGGAATTCCATTATTTTAGAAATCCCATAAATTCCATTAATTCCAAGATCCTGGAATTCCATTATTCCATAAATCCAGAATTCCATAATTTCAGGATCCCAGAATTCCATGAATCTGGAATCCCAGGATTTCAGAAATTCCATAAATCCCAGATCCCAGAATTCCATAAATCTGGAATTCCCTTATTTTAGAAATCCCATAAATTCCATTAATTCCAAGATCCCGGAATTCTGTTATTCCATAAATCTGGAATTCCATCATTCCAAGATCCCAGAATTCCATGAATTCCAGGATCCCAGAATTCCATGAATTCCAAGATCCCAGAATTCCATAAATCCAGAATTCCATTACTTTAGAAATCCCATAAATTCCATCAATTCCACGATCCCAGATTTCTGCTATCCCAGAATTCCATGATCCCAGAATTCTATAATTCTGAAATTCCCTAAATTCCAGAATTCCACAATTTCATAAATCTGGAATTTTGGGATCCCAGAATTCCATAAATTCCACCATCCCATCATTCCATGAGTCTGGAATCCCAGGATTTCACAAATTCCAGGATCCTGGAATTCCATAAATTCCATAAATTCAAGATCCCAGAATTCCATGAATCTGGAATTCCATTACTTTAGAAATCCCATAAATTCCCTGAATCTGGAATTCCATAATTCCAAAATCCCAGAATCCCAAGATCCCAGAATTCCATGAATCTGGAATTCCCTTATTAGAAAATTCCCATAAATTCCACGATCCCGGAATTCCATTATTCCATAAATCTGAAATTCCATCAATTCCAAGATGCCCAGAATTCCATGAATCTGGAATTCCATTATTTTAGAATTCCCATCAATTCCACGATCCCGTGATTCTGGATTTCTGCAATCCCAGAATTCCATAAATTCCATAATCCCTGATTCTGGAATCCTGAAATTCCATCAATTCCATGATCCCAGAATTCCATAATTCCGAAATTCCACGATTCCATAAATCTGGAATTTTGGGATCCCAGGATTTCAGAAATTCCATGAATTCCAAGATCCCAGAATTCCATGAATCTGGAATTCCATTATTTTAGAAATCCCATCAATTCCATCAATTCCACAATCTTGGAATTCCATTATTCCATAGATCGGGAATTCCATAATCCCAAGATCTCGGAATTCCAAGATACCAGAATTCCATGAATTCCAAGATCCCGGAATTCCATGAATTCCAAGATTCTGGAATTCCGCTGTCCCAGAATTCCATAATTCTGAAATTCCACAATCCCAGAATTCCAGAAAATCCCCTGGAATTCCTGACTTTCCCAAAGGCCTCCCCATCCCAAAAATCCCCAAAAATCCCCAAAAAATTCCCAAAAATCCCAAATCCCCCCCAGGAGCTTCCCTTGGGATCAATCCCGAGGTTTTCCCCATCCCGGGAATTCTGAGGGCTCGGATTTGGGGCATTCCCGGGGTTTTCCATGGAATTTTCTGCTTGGGAATTCCCAGGGTTTTCCATGGAATTTTCTCCTTGGGCTCTGCTAACGCCTCCCTCTCGCTGCCACTAACGGCTTCCGCAAGAATTCCCAGATTTATCTGGAATTCCTGGAATTTTTTTTTTCTGGAATTTCCGGATTTTTGAAAAATGGAATTGCCAGATTTTTCTGGACTTTTCAGGTTTTGCTGGGACTCCTGGATTTTTTCCTGGAATTATTATTTTATTTTATTTTTATTTTATTTTTATTTTATTTTATTTTATTTTATTTTATTTTATTTTATTTTATTTTATTTTATTTTTAGGGTTGATTCTGGTTTCTAGGATAATCCCAGTTATCCCAGTTCTAGGCTGATCCCGATCCCAATATTCCCTAATCCCAATAATCCCAATGATCCCAATGATCCCAATGATCCCCATCCAAATAATCCCAGTTCCAGGCTGATCCCAATAATCCCAATCCCAATGATCCCAATGATCCCAATGATCCCAATGATCCCAGTGATCCCCATCCAAATAATCCCAGTTCCAGGCTGATCCCAATAATCCCAATCCCAGTGATCCCGATCCAAATGATCCCAATGATCCCAATGATCCCAATGATCCCAATGATCCCAATCCCAATGATCCCAATGATCCCAGTGATAATGATCCCAATGATCCCAATCCCAATGATCCCAATGATCCCAATGATCCCGATCCCAATGATCCCAATGATCCCAATCCCAATAATCCAAATGATCCCAATCCCAATGATCCCAGTTCCGGGCTGATCCCAATCCCAGTTCCGGGTCAATCCCACTGATCCCAGTCCCAGTTCGGGCTGATCCTGGTTCCGGGCCGATCCCAATCCTGGTTCCAGACTGATCCTGGTTCTGGGCTCATCCCGATCCCATTGATCCTGATCCTGGTTCCAGGTCAATCCCATTGATCCCAATCCCAGTTCCAGGCTGATCCTGGTTTTGGGCTCCTCCCAATCCCGCTGATCCCGATCCCGCTGATCCCGATCCCGGTTCCAGGCCGATCCCATTGATCCCGATCCCAATTTCTGGACTGATCCCAGTTCCAGGCTGATCCTGGTTTTGGGCTCATCCCGATCCCATTGATCCTGATCCTGGTTCCAGGCTGATCCTGGTTCCGGGCTGATCCCAATCCCAGTTCCAGGCCGATCCCACTGATCCCAATCCCAGTTCCAGGCCGATCCCACTGATCCCAATCCTGGTTCCAGGCCGATCCCATTGATCCCAGTCCCAGTTCCAGGCCGATCCCGCCGATCCCAATCCTGGTTCCAGGCTGATCCCATTGATCCCAGTCCCGGTTCCAGGCCGATCCCATTGATCCCAGTCCCGGTTCCAGGTCGATCCCATTGATCCCAATCCTGGTTCCAGGCCGATCCCATTGATCCCAGTCCCGGTTCCAGGCTGATCCCATTTCCAGGCCGATCCCCATCCCAGTTTCCAGGCTGATCCCCATCCCAGTTCCGTGCTGATCCTGGTTCTAGGCTGATCCTAATCCAGGTTCTGGGCTGATCCCAATCCCGCTCATCCCGGTGCCCTTGATCCCAACCCCGCTGATCCCAATCCCACTGATCCCGATCCCCATCCCGCTGATCCCCAACCCGTTGATCCCCATGCCCTTAATCCCGATCCCGCTGATCCCAGTGCCGTTCCCATCCCGCTGATCCCGATCCCCATCCTGCTGATCCCGACCCCGCTGATCCTGGTGCCCTCGATCCTGACTCCACTGATCCTGATCCCGCTGATCCCGGTGCCCTTGGTCCCAACCCCGCTGATCCCGATCCCGACCCCATTGATCCCAGTGCCGTTCCCATCCCGCTGATCCCAATCCCAACCCCACTGATCCCGGTGCCGTTGGTTCCCATCCCGCTGATCCCGACCCCGCTGATCCCGGTGCCCTTGGTCCCCATCCCACTGATCCCACTGCCCTTGGTCCCCATCCCGCTGATCCCGGTGCCCTTGGTCCCAACCCCCCGATCCCGACCCTATTGATCCCAGTGCCGTTCCCATCCCGCTGATCCCAATCCCGATCCCGCTGATCCCGCTGCCCTTGGTCCCCATCCCACTGATCCCGACCCCGCTGATCCCGGTGCCCTTGGTCCCCATCCCGCTGATCCCGGTGCCGTTGGTTCCCGACCCCGCTGATCCCAATCCCAACCCCGCTGATCCCAATCCCAACCCCGCTGATCCTGATCCCGCTGATCCCGGTGCCATTGGTTCCCATCCCACTGATCCCGACCCTGCTGATCCCGATCCCAACCCCGCTGATCCCGGTGCCCTTGATTCCCAACCCCACTGATCCCGATCCCGCTGATCCTGGTGCCCTTGGTTCCCAAACCCACTGATCCCAACCTCGCTGATCCCGGTGCCGTTGGTTCCCAATCCCAACCCCGCTGATCCCAATCCCACTGATCCCGGTGCCGTTGGTTCCCAACCCTGCTGATCCCGGTGATCCCGATCCCGACCCTGCTGATCCCAACCCCGCTGATCCCGATCCCGCTGATCCCAGTGCCGTTGGTTCCCATCCTGCTGATCCCGACCCCGCTGATCCCGATCCCGCTGATCCCGGTGCCGTTGGTTCCCAATCCCGGTGATCCCAAACCCAATCCCATTGATCCCACTGATCCTGGTGTCCTTGGTTCCCAATCCCGCTGATCCCGATCCTGGTGCTGATCCCAACCCTGCTGATCCCGGTGCCCTTGATTCCCAACCCCACTGATCCCGATCCCGCTGATCCCGGTGCCCTTGGTTCCCATCCTGCTGATCCCGATCCCGACCCCACTGATCCCGGTGCCATTGGTTCCCGATCCCGCTGATCCCAATCCCAACCCCGCTGATCCTGATCCCGCTGATCCCGGTGCCGTTGGTTCCCAACCCCGCTGATCCCACTGATCCCAACCGCACTGATCCCGCTGACCCCGCTGACCCCGGTGTTGTTGGTTCCCAATCCCGGTGATTCCGCTGATCCCGGTGCTGATCCCGATCCTGGTGCTGATCCCGATCCCGGTGCTGATCCCAGTGATCCCATTGACCCCGCTGACCCCGGTGCCGTTGGTTCCCAATCCCACTGATCCCAGTGCTGATCCCACTGATCCCGACCCCGCTGATGCCGGTGCCGTTGGTTCCCAATCCTGCTGATCCCAAACCCGATGATCCCGATCCCAATCCCGCTGACCCCGGTGCCGTTGGTTCCCAATCCCGCTGATCCCAATCCCGCTGATCCCGGTGCTGATCCCAGTGATCCTGACCCCGCTGATCCCGGTGCCGTTGGTTCCCATCCTGCTGATCCCGCTGATCCCGATCCCAACCCCGCTGACCCCGGTGCCGTTGGTTCCTGACCCCACTGATCCCATTGACCCCGCTGACCCCGGTGCCGTTGGTTCCCGATCCCACTGATCCCGATCCCACTGATCCCGATCCCACTGATCCCGATCCCCGTGCCGATCCCGCTGACCCCGCTGACGCCGGTGCCGTTGGTCCCCATCCCTCAGGACCCGGTGCTGAAGCTGAGCCTGGCCCGCAGCGTCTCCATGATCGGCCGAGCCCTGGCCTGCGGCAATGCCGGGAAGAATTCCGGGAATTTCGGGAATTACCCCGGGAACGGCCCCGGCGGCTCCGGCAGCATCGCCCACAAGGCCGAGCTGGTGGCGCTCATGGTGGTGAGACTGGGACTGGGATACTGGGAATGGGATGGACTGGGACGGACTGGGATGGACTGGGATGGACTGGGAATGGGACACTGGGATGGACTGGGAGGGACTGGGATGGACTGGGAATGGGATTGTGGGAATGGGATTGTGGGAGGGACTGGGAATGGGACACGGATGCTGGGATGCTGGGATGGACTGGGAATGGGATATTGGGATACTGGCATAGACTGGAGTGGGATAGTGGGATGGACTGGGAGGGACTGGGAATGGACTGGGATGAGATACTGGGAATGGGATACTGGGAATGGGATACTGGGATGGACTGGGATGGACTGGGAATGGGATACTGGGATACTGGGAATGGGATACTGGGAATGGGATACTGGGAATGGGAGAGTGGGAATGGGATACTGGGATAGTGGGATGGACTGGGATGGACTGGAGTGGGATACTGGGATGGACTGGGATACTGGGAATGGGATACTGGGATGGACTGGGATGGACTGGGATGGATGGGGATACTGGGAATGGGATTGTGGGATACTGGGATACTGGGATATTGGGATGGACTGGGAATGGGATACTGGGATACTGGGAATGGGATACTGGGAATGGGACACTGGGAATAGGATGCTGGGATGGACTGGGAATGGGATACTGGGATGGACTGGGAATGGGATATTGGGATACTGGGATGGACTGGGAATGGGATATTGGGATGGACTGGGAATGGGATATTGGGATACTGGGATGGACTGGGAATGGGATATTGGGGTGAACTGGGAGGGACTGGGATGGACTGGGATGGGATACTGGGAATGACTGGGATCGACTGGAGTGAGATTGTGGGATACTGGGAAGGACTGAGATGGACTAGAGTGGGATACTGGAATGGACTGGGAATGGGATATTGGGATACTGGGACAGACTGGGAATGGGATACTGGGAGGGACTGGGAGGGACTGGGAATGAGAGAGTGGGATGGACTGGGATGGATTGGGAATGGGATACTGGGACTGGGATGCTGGGATACTGGGATGGACTGGGATGGGATTGGGATGGACTGGGAGGGACTGGGATACACTGGGAATGGGATACTGGGAATGGGATAGGAGGATACTGGGGTGGACTGGAGTGGGATACTGGGATGGACTGGGAGGGACTGGGACGAGATACTGGGATACTGGGAGGGACTGGGAATGGGATACTGGGATACTGGGATGGACTGAGATGGACTGGAATGGGATAGTGGAAATTGGGGAATCCGGGAAATTTAGGAATTCAGGAAACTTGGGAATCCAGCGAATCCTGGGGTGGGATAATGGGATACTGGGATGGACTGGGATGGACTGGGATGGACTGGGAATGGGACTGGGAATGGGACTGGGAGCCTCTGGGAATGCCCGTGGGAATAGAATCCGGGAATCCGTGAGGTCAGGGGTGCAGGAAATTCAGGGAATCCAGGAAATTCAGGAATTCCGAGGATTCAAGGGTTAAAGGGAATTCAGGGAATCCAGGGAATCCTGGGAATCCAGGAAATTCAGGAATTCAAGGATTAAAGGGAATTCAGGAATTCAAGGATTAAAAGGAAATTCGGGAATTCGGGGAATTCAGGAATTCAGGGAATCCAGGAAATTCAGGAATTCGAGGATTAAGGGGAATTCAGGAAACTTGGGAATCCAGGAAATTCAGGAAATTTAGGAATTCAAGGATTAAAAGGAAATTTGGGAATCTGGGGATTCAGGGAATCCAGGAAATTCAGGAATTTGGGAATCCAGGAAATTTAGGAATTCAAGGATTTAAGGGAATTCAGGAATCCAGGAAATTTAAGAATTTGGGAATCTGGGAAATTCAGGAATTCAAGGATTAAAGGGAATTCGGGAATCCAGGAAATTTGGGAATCCGGGACATTCAGGAATTCAGGAATTTGGGAATCCAGGGAATTCAGGAAATTCAGGAATTTAGGGAATCCAGGGATTGAAGAAATTGAGGAATCCAGGGAATCCAAGGAATTCAGGAATTCGAGGATTAAAAGGAATCCGGGAAATTTGGGAATTCGAGGATTAAAGGGAAATTTGGGAATCCAGGGAATTCAGGGATTCAGGAATTCAAGGATTAAAGGGAATCCGGGAATTCTGGGAATTCAAGGATTAAAGGGAAATTTGGGGATCCGGGACATTCAGGAATTCAGGAATTCGGGAATCCAGGGAATCCAGGAAATTTGGGAATTCAAGGATTTCAGGGAATTCAGGAATTCAAAGAAAAGGGAATTTGGGAATCCAGGGAATTCAGGAAATTCGGGAATTCAAGGATTAAAGGGAATCTGGGAAATCCAGGAATTCCAGGGTCCCTTTGGATCCCCTTGGGACATTCCAGAGGGGACATTCCGGAACATTCCAGAGGGGACATTCCGGACCTTTCCCGCCCCATTCCCGTTTTTTTTTCCCTCCCCTTTTCCCAGGAATTCCTGAGGGCGGAGCCTCCGGAGGCGCCGCGGCTGCGGCAGCGAGCGCTGAGCGCCTGCGCACACCTGGTGTATCCTGGGCAGGGAATAAATCCCGGAATAACTCCGGGAATAATTCCGGGAATTCTGGGAATTCCGGGGTTGGATCCTTGGGGGTTCCCTGAAATTCCAGGAATAATTCTGGGAATTCTGGGATTTGGGGTTGGATCCTTGGTAACTCCCAAAATTCCAGGAATTCCGGGAGTTCTGGGAATTCTGAGATTGGATCCCTTGGGAATTCCCAAAATTCCGGGAATTCGGGGAGTTCTGGGATTGGGATTTGGGGTTGGATCCTTGGGAATTCCCAACATTTCCGGAATTCCGAGAACTCCAGAGCCTCCTGGGAATTCCGGGATCGGGATTTGGGAATGGGCTGGGATTTGGGATTTGGGGTTGGATCCTCTGGGAATTCCCAAAATTCCGGGAATAATTCTGGGAGTTCCGGGATTTGGGGTTGGATCCTTGGAAATTTTGGGAATTCCAGGACTGGGATTTGGGATTGGATTCTTGGGACTTCGTGGAATTCCGGGAATTCTGCAAATTCCGCTGTCCCTGGAGCCACTCCTTGGAATTCCCAAATAATTCCCAATAAATTTCTAATAAATCCCCAATATTCCCCAATTAATCCCCAATAATTCTCAGTGAACTCCAATAATCCCCAATAATTCCCAATAAATCCCAATAACTCCAATAATTCCCTACTGATCCCCAATAATTCCCCGTAATTCCCAATAATTCTCAATAAATTCCCAATAAGTCCAAATAAATTCCCAATAATTCCCTGTAATTCTCAATAATTCCCCATAATTCCCAATAATTCTCAATAAATTCCCAATAAGTCCTAATAATCCCCAATAATTCCCAATAAATGCCCAATAAATCCAAATAATCCCCAATAATTCCCCAATAATTCCCAGTAAATCCTCAATAATTCTCATTAATACCAAATAATTCCCAATAATTCCCAATAATTCCCATAAATCCCCAGTAATTCCCACTAACTCCAAATAATTCCCAGTTGATCCCCAATAATTCCCAATAAATTCCCAAAAACTCCAAATAATCCCCATTAATTCCCAATAATTCCCAATAAATCCTCAATAATTCTCATTAATACCAAATAATTCCTAATAATTCCAAATAATTCCCTTTAATTCCCAATAACTCCAAATAATCCCCATTATTTCCCAATAATTCCCAATAAATCCCCAATAATTTCCAATAATTCCCCATAATTCCCATTAATCCCCAATAATTCCCGACAATCCCCAATAATCCCCATTATCCCCAATAATTTCCAATTAATCTCCAATAATCCCCAACAAATTTCCAATAATTCTCAATAATCCCCATAATTCCCAATAATTCCCGGTAATTTCCAATTAATCCCCAATAATCCCCCCCCAATAATCCCCAATAATTCCCTTTAATTCCCAATAAATTCCCAATAATTCCAAATAATCCCCATTAATTCCACATAATTCCCAATAATCCCCAATAATCCCCAATAATTCTGAATAATTCCCATTAATCCCCAATAACTCCAAATAATCCCCAAAAATTCCCAAGAATTCTGAATAATTCCCAATTAATTCCCAATAATTCCCAATAATTCCCAATAAACCCCATTAATTCCCAATAATTCCCCAGTAATTGCCAATAAATCCTCAATAATTCTCATTAATCCCAAATAATTCCCATTAATCCCCAATAATTCCCAATAATTCCAAATAATCCCCGTTAATTCCCAATAAATTCCCAATAACTCCAAATAATTCCCATTAACTCCCATTAATTCCCAATAATTCCAAATAATTCCCATTAATTCCCATTAATTCCCAATAAATTCCCAATAACTCCAAATAATTCCCAATTGATCCCCAATAATCCCCAATAATTCCCAATAAATTCCCAATAAATTCCCATTAATCCCCATTAATTCACAATTATTCCAAATAATTCCCAATAAATTCCCAAGAATTCCAAGTAATCCCCATTAATTCCCAATTATTCCAAATAATTCCCAATAAATTCCCAAGAATTCCAAGTAATCCCCATTAATTCCCAAGAATTCCCCAATAATTCCCAATATATCCTCAATAATTCTCATTAATCCCAAGTAATTCCCATTAATTCCAAATAATTCCCAATAATTTTTTTTAATTTCCAATAATTCCCATTAATTTCCAATAATTCCCAATAATCACCAATAAATCCCCAGTAAATCCCCATTAATTCCCCCTAATCCCCATTAATTCCCTAATAATCCCCAATATTTCCAAATAATCTCCATTAATTCCCCATAATCCCCAATAATTCCCAATAAATTCCCAATATCTCCAAATAATTCCCAATTAATCCCCAATAATTCTCAATAATTCCCCCTAATCCCCATTAATCCCCATTAATTCCCAATAAATTCCCAATAACTCCAAATATCCCAAATAATTCCCAATAATTCTGAATAATTCCCAATAAATTCCCAATAATTCCGAATAATTCCCAATAAATTCCCCATAATTCTCAATAATTCCCAATAAATGCCCAATAATTCCCATTAATTCCCTTTAACTCCCAATAATTCCCAATAAATCCTCAATAATTCCCATTAATTCCCAATAAATTCCCAGTAACTCCAAATAATTCCCAATAAATTCCCCCTAATCCCCAATAATACCCAAGAAATCCCCAATAATTGCCAATAATTCCCCAGAATTCCCATCAATCCTTAATAATTCCTGATAATTCCCAATAATCCCCATTAATTCCCAATAATCCCCAATAAATCCCCAATAAATCCCAAATAATTTCCAATAAATCCCCAATAATCCCCAATAAATCCTCAATAATTCTCATTAATCCCCAATAATTCCCAATAAATTCCCAATAACTCCGAATAATCCCCATTAATTCCCAATAAATCCCCAATAAATCCCCAATAATTCCCAATAAATTCCCAATAATCCCCAATAACTCCAAATAATTCCCGATAAATCCTCAATAATTCTCATTAATCCCCAATAATCCCCCAATAATTCCAAATAATTTCCATTAATTCCCAATAATCCCCATTAATTCCCAATAATCCCCAATAAATCCCCAATAATTCCCAATAAATCCTCAATAATTCTCATTAATCCCAAATAATTCCTAATAATTCCAAATAATTCCCAATAACTCCAAATAATTCCCATTATTTCCCAATAAATCCCTAATAATTCCCCAATAATTCCCCATAAATCCTCAATAATTCTCATTAATCCCAAATAATTCCCAATAATTCCCAATTAATTCCCCATAATTCCCATTAATTCCCAATAATTTCCAATAATTCCCATTAATTCCCAATAATCCCCATTAATTCCCAATAATCCCCAATTAATCCCCATTAATCTCCAATAATTCCCAATAAATTCCCAATAATCCCCAATAATCCCTGTTAATTCCAAATAATCCCCATTAATTCCCAATAAATTCCCAATAATCCCCAATAAATCCCAAATAATTTGCAATAAATCCCCAATAATTCCCAATAAATTCTCATTAATCCCCAATAAATTCCCAATAAATTCCCAATAACTCCAAATAACCCCCATTAATTCCCAATAATCCCCAATAATTCCCAATAAATTCCCAATAATCCCCATTAATTCCAAATAATCCCCAGTAATTCCCAATAAATTCCCAATAATCCCCAATAATTCCCAATAACTCCAAATAATCCCCATTAATTCCCAATAAATCCCCAATAAATCCCCGATAATTCCCAATTAATTCCCAATAATCCCCAATAACTCCAAATAATTCCCAATAACTCCAAATAATTCCCAATAAATCCTCAATAATTCTCATTAATCCCCAATAAATTCCCAATAAATTCCCAATAACTCCAAATAATCCCCATTAATTCCCAATAATTCCCAATAATTCCCCAATAATTCCCCATAAATCCCCATTAATCCCCATTAATCCCCATTAATCCCCAATAATTCCCCAATAAATCCCCATTAATCCCCAATAATCCCCAATAAATCCCCAATAATCCCCAATAAATCCCCATTAATCCCCATTAATCCCCAATAATTCCCAATAAATCCCCATTAATCCCCAATAAATCCCCATTAGTCCCCATTAATCCCCAATAATTCCCAATAAATCCCCAATAATCCCCAATAAATCCCCATTAATCCCCATTAATTCCCATTAATCCCCATAATTCCCCCCAATTCCCACTCTCCCCATCCCAATCCCCCTTGGCCGTTCCCATTCCGGGATTTTCCTGACCCCGTCCCAGGGCCCTGGAGCCGCCCCTGAGCGACTCCGAGCGCTCCGAGCTCCTGGACACGGCCCTGGCCTCCGTCCTGGGCCTGCCCGCGCCCGAATCCGGGAAACACCCGGAGCCTCCCGGAGCCCAGGTGGGAATTCCGGGGAAAAACCCCCCAAAAAAAATTGGGAATTTTGGGGGAAAACCGGAGCGGAATGGGAGAATTCCCATCGCGACATTCCGGGTTTTTCCTGGGCTCTCTGCTGGGATGGGGCGGCTCCGGATTTGCTGGGAATTGGATCCGGGGTGGGAATGGCGGCCCCAGGGCCTGGGGGAGAAATGGGGGTTCCTGCCTCCATCCCGGGGTTCCATTCCCATTGTTCCCATTTTTCCATTCCCATCATTCTCATTCCAAATCTTTCCATTCCCTTCATTCCCATTGTCCCCATTTTTCCATTCCCATTATTCCCATTATTCCCATTATTCCCATTCCAAATTTTTCCATCCCCATTATTCCCATTATTCCCATTATTCCCTTCATTCCCAATTGTTCCCATTATTTCATTCCCCTCATTCCCATTCCAAATGTTTCCATTCCCATTATTCCCATTATTCCCATTATTCCCATTATTCCCATTATTCCCATTGTTCCCATTATTCCCATTATTCCCTTCATTCCCAATTGTCCCCATTAACCCCATTCCCATTATTCCCATTATTCCCATTCCAGATTTTTCCATTCCCATTATTCCCATTATTCCCATTATTCCCATTATTCCCATTATTCCCTTTATTCCCTTTAATCCCTTTATTACCATTTTCTCATTCCCTTTATTCCCATTATTCCCATTATTCCCATTCCAAATTTTTCCATTCCCATTACTCCCATTACCCCCATTATTCCAAATTTTTCCCCATTTCCCCAATTCCCATTATTCCCATTTTTTCCATTTTCCCATTCCAAAGTTTTCCATTCCCATTATCCCCATTATTCCCATGATTCCCTTTATTCCCATTCCAAATCTTTCCATTCCCATTAATCCCATTAATCCCATTCCTATTATTCCCATTTTTCCCATTATTCCCACTTTTCCCATTGTTCCCATTGTCCCATTCCAAATTTTTCCATTCCCATTATTCCCATTATTCCCATTATTCCCAATTTTTCCCCATTTCCCCCCATTTCCCCAATTCCTATTATTCCCATTTTTCCATTCCCATCATTCCCATCATTCCCCTTCCAAATTTTTCCATTCCCATTATTCCCATTATTCCCATTATTCCCATTATTCCCATTCCAAATCTTTCCATTCCCATTAATCCCATTAATCCCATTAATCCCATTAATCCCATTCCTATTATTCCCATTTTTCCCATTATTCCCACTTTTCCCATAGTTCCCATTATTCCCATTGTTCCCATTATTCCCATTTTCCCATTCCAGATTTTTCCATTCCCATTATTCCCATTATTCCTATTGTTCCCTTTATTCCCATTTCAAGTTTTTCCATTTATTCCCATTATTCCCATTATTCCCATTATTCCCATTCCAAATTTTTCCATTCCCATTATTCCCATTACCCCCATTATTCCCAATATTCCAAATATTCCCATTCCAGATTTTTCCATTCCCATTATTCCCATTATTCCCATTATTCCCATCTTCCCCATTATTCCCATTTTTCCATTTATTCCCTTCATTTCCATTATCTTATTCCCTTTATGCCCTTTATTCCCTTTATTCCCGTTCCAATTTTTTCCATTTCCATTATTCTCCTTGGTCCCATTATTCTCATCATTCCCATTATTCTCATCATTCCCATTCCAAAATTTTCCATTCCCATTATTCCCATTATTCCCATTATTCCCATTATTCCCATTATTCCCAGTTTCCCATTCCAAATTTTTCCATTCCCATTGTTCCCATTGTTCCCATTATTCCCATTATTCCCATTCCAAATGTTTCCATTCCCATTATTCCCATATTCCCATCATTCCCATCATTCCCGCTATCCCCATTATTCCCATTATTCCCATTATTCCCATTTTCCCATTGCAAATTTTTCCATTCCCATTATTCCCATCATTCCCATTATTCCCATTTTCCCATTCCAAATTTTCCATTCCCATTATTCCCATTGTTCCCATTATTCCCATTATTCCCATTCCAAATATTTCCATTCCCATTATTCCCATCATTCCTATGGTTCCCATTAATCTCGTTATTCCCATTCCAAATTTTTCCATTCCCATTTTCCCCATTATTCCCATTATTCCCCTTATTCCCATTGTTCCCATTGTTCCCATTCAAAATTTTGCATTCCTATTATTCCCATTATTCCCATTATTCCCGTTATTCCCTTTAATCCTATTCCAAATTTTTCCATTCCCATTATTCCCATTATTCCCATAATTCCCAGTTTCCCATTCCAAATTTTTCCATTCCCATTACTCCCATTATTACCATCATTCCCATTATTCCCATCATTCCCATAATTCCCTTTATTCCCATTATTCCCTTTATTCCCATTCTTCCCATTCGAAATTTTTCCATTCCCATAATTCCCATAATTCCCATTATTCCCATTCCAAATGTTTCCATTGTTCCCATTATTCCCAGTTTCCCATTCCAAATTTTTCTATTCCCATTTTTCCCATTATTCCCATTATTCCCTTTATTCCCATCATTCCCATTCCAAATTTTTCCATTCCCATTATTCCCATTGTTCCCATTCAAAATTTTGCATTCCCATTATTCCCTTTATTCCCATTATTCCCTTTATTCCCATTATCCCCATTATCCCCATTATTCCCAGTTTCCCATTTTTCCATTTTCCCATTCGAAATCTTTCCATTCCCATAATTCCCATAATTCCCATAATTCCCATAATTCCCATTTGTCCATTCCCGTTATTCCCATCATTCCCAGTTTCCCTTTCCCATAATTCCCGTAATTCCCACTAATCCCATTATTCCCATTTCTCCATTCCGATTATTCCCATCATTCCCATTTTCCCATTCCAAATTTTTCCATTATTCCCATTATTCCCAGGTTCCCATTCCAAATTTTTCCATTCCCATTGTTCCCATTATTCCCATCCCAAAATTCCCAGGAATTTCACCCCAAAAATTGGCAAAAAACCCCAAAATTCCCATTTTTCCCATTTCCAACTTCCCATTCCCATCATTCCCATCATTCCCATTATTCCCGTCATTCCCATCATTCCCGTTATTCCCATTATCCCCATTATTCCCTTTCCAAATTTTTCCATTGCCATTATTCCCATTATTCCCATAATTCCCATTCTTCCCAGTTTCCCATTCCCATTATTCCCATTGTTCCCATTGTTCCCATTATTCCCTTTATTCCCATTTTTCCCATTATTCCCATTATTCCCATTCCAAGTTTTGCATTCCCATTATTCCCAGTTTTCCATTCCCATTATCCCTGTTATCCCCATTATCCCCTTTTTTCCCATTGTTCCCATTATTCCCATTATTTCCATTCCAAAATTCCCAGAAATTTCACCCCAAATTTGGCAAAAAACCCCCCAAAAAATTGGCAGAAAAACCCCAAAATTCCCCGGAATTTCACTCCCAAAATTGCCAAAAACCCCCAAAATTCCCATTTTTTTTATTGGGCAAAGCCTGGATTTGATGAATTTGTGGATCCCAGGCCGTTCCCAATCCCAGAATTCCAGGATTTTCTCCCTTATCCCGAATTTTCCTGGCATTTGTCATCAGCTCCTTCCCTCACCCACAGAAATTTCACCCCAAAAATTGGCAAAAAACCCAAAATTCCCATTTTTCCCATTTCCAACTTCCTATTCCCATTCTTCCCCATCATTCCCATTATTCCCATTTTTCCCATTATTCCCATTTTTCCCATTCCCATCATTCCCATTTTCCCCATTTTCCCATTTTTCCCATTATTCCCATTCCCGATTTTTCCATTCCCATAATTCCCATTCCAAATCTTTCCATTCCCATTATTCCCATTATCCCCATTATTCCCAGTTTCCCATTATTCCCATTATTCCCATTTTCCCATAATTCCCATAATTACCATTATTCCTATAATTCCCATTTTCCCATTCCAAATTTTTCCATTCCCATTATTCCCATTATTCCCAAAATTCCCATTATCCCCATTATTCCCACTTATCCCATTATTCCCATTGTTCCCATCATTCCCATTGTTCCCATTCCAAATCTTTCCATTCCCATTATTCCCATTATTCCTGTTTTCCCATAATTACCGTTTATTCCCATTATTCCCATTATTCCCATTCCAAATTTTGCATTCCCATAATTCCCATTATTCCCAGTTTCCCATTATTCCCATTATTCCCATTAATGCCATAATTCCCATTTTTCCATTCCCATTTTTCCATTCCCATTTTTCCCATTATTCCCATTTTTCCCATTATTCCCATTCCAAATTTTCCATTCCCACAATTCCCATAATTCCCATTTTTCACATTTTTCCATTCCCATTATTCCCATTCATCCCAGTTTCCCATTCCCATTATTCCCATTGTTCCCATTATTCCCATTATTCCCATTCCAAATTTTGCATTCCCATAATTCCCATTATTCCCATTAATGCCATAATTCCCATTAATGCCATAATTCCCATTTTTCCGTTCCCATTTTCCCCATTATTCCCATTTTTCCCATTTTTCCCATTTCTCCCATTATTCCCATTTTTCCCATTATTCCCATTCCAAATTTTCCATTCCCACAATTCCCATTTTTCCATTCCCATTATTCCCATCCCAAAATTCCCCCAAAATTGCCAAACCCCCCCAAAATTCCCAATTTTTTTCCCTGGATTTGTTGGATTTGTGGATCCCAGGCCGTTCCCAAGCCCAGAATTCCGGGATTTTTCCAGGCTCTGCTCGGGGAGGCCCTGGGGGCTCTCACGGAGCTGCTCCGGGGGCTCCTCCAGAGGCGCCCGAACCCCGGCGGCCTCCAGGAGATCTTCGCTGTGAGTGCCCAAATTTGGGGAAATTTGGGAAATTTGGGAATTCTGGGGATTTTGGGAATTTTGGGGGATTTTTGGGGGAATTTTTGATGGAATTTGGGGATGATTTGGGGGGATTTTGATGGAATTTGGGGAAATTTTGATGGAATTTTGGGGAATTATTTGGGGATTTTGGGGGGATTTTGGGGATTTTAGGGATTATTGGGGGAATTATTTGGGGAATTCTGGGAATTATTTGGGGGAATTTGGGGAGTATTTGGGGTTTTTTGGGAATTATTTTGGGGATTTTGATGGATTTTGGGGAATTTTAGGTGGAATTTTGGGAACTATTTGGGGGATTTGGGGGGATTTGGATGGAATTTGGGGAAATTTTGATGGAATTTTGGGGAATTATTTGGGCATTTTTGGGGCATTTTGGGAATTATTTTGGGGATTTTGGGGGATTTTAGGGGGAATTTTGGGAACTATTTTGGGGATTTTGGGGGAATTTGGGGGGAATTCTGGGGATTATTTGGGGATTTTGGGGGGAATTTAGGGAATTATTTGGGGATTTTGGGGGAAATTTGGGGATTTTGGGAGATTTTGGGAATTATTTTGGGGATTTGGATGGATTTTGGGGGATTTTAGGGGGAATTTTGGCAACGATTTTGGGGGAAATTTATGGAATTATTTGGGGATTTTGGGGGGAATTCTGGGAATTTTGGGGGATTTTTGGGAATGATTTTGGGAATTTTTTTTAATTCTGGGAATTTTGGGGGTTATTTGGGGGATTTTGGGGGGATTTTAGGGGGATTTTGGGGGATTTTAGGGGGAATTTTTGATGGAATTTGGGGATTATTTGGGGGAAATTTTGGGGGGAATTTTGGGGATTATTTGGGGGAAATTTTGGGGGGAATTTTGGGAATTATTTGGGGGATTTTAGGGATTATTTGGGGAATTATTTGGGGGAATTTGGGGATTATTTTGGGGATTTTGATGGAATTTTGGGGAAATTTTGATGGAATTTTGGGGAATTATTTGGGCATTTTTGGGGCATTTTGGGAATTATTTTGGGGATTTTGGGGGATTTTAGGGGGAATTTTGGGAACTATTTTGGGGATTTTGGGGGAATTTGGGGGGAATTCTGGGGATTATTTGGGGATTTTGGGGGGAATTTTGGGAATTATTTGGGGGATTTTGGGGGGAATTTAGGGAATTATTTGGGGGATTTGGGGGATTTTGGGGGAATTTTAGGGGGAATTTTGGGAACTATTTTGGGGAATTTGGGGAATTGTTTGGAGGGATTTTGGGGGGATTTTAGGGGGATTTTAGGGGGCATTTTTGATGGAATTTGGGGATTATTTGGGGGAAATTTTGGGGGGAATTTTGGGGATTATTTGGGGGGATTTGGGGGAATATTGGGGGAATTAGGGGGATTTTTCTGGAATTTTGGGAGAATTCTGGGAACTATTTGGGGGGAGTTTTGGGGAATTTTTATGGAATTTTGGGAATTATTTGGGGGATTTTGGGGAAATTTTGGGGAAATTTTTGGGGGATTTTGGGGGAATTTTGGGGATTATTTGGGGAATTATTTGGGGGATTTTTCTGGGATTTTGGGAATTATTTGGGGGATTTTGGGGGTAATTCTGGGGATTATTTGGGGATTTTGGGGGGAATTTAGGGAATTGTTTGGGGGATTTTGGGGGGAATTTAGGGAATTGTTTGGGAGATTTTGGGGAATTTTGGGAATTATTTGGGGGAATTTTTGATGGAATTTGGGGATTATTTGGGCGAATTTTGGGAATTATTTGGGGAGAATTTTGGGGAATTTTGATGGGATTTTGGGGGGGGATTTGGGGAATTTTGGGGATTATTTGGGGGAATTTTTGCTGGAATTTTAGGAATTATTTGATGGAATTTTGGGGGGATTTGGGGGGAATTCTGGGAATTATTTGGGGAATTTGGGGGATTTCGGGGAATTGTTTGGGGGATTTTGGGGGAAATTTTGGGGAATTCTGGGAATTATTTGGGGGGAATTTTGGGGAATTTTTTTTGAATTCTGGGAATTGTTTGGGGAATTTTGGGGAATTGCTTTGAGGGGAATTCTGGGAATTAATTGGGGATTTTTCTGGAATTTTGGGAATTGTTTGGGGGATTTTGGGGGGAATTTTGGGAATTATTTGGGGAATTATTTGGGGATTTGGGGGAATTTTGGGAATTGTTTGGGGGAAATTTGAGAATTTTGGGGAATTTTGATGGATTCTGGGGGCAATTTTGGGAAATTATTTGGGGGATTTTGGGGGGATTATTTGGGGAATTTTGATGGAATTTGGGGAATTATTTGGGGAATTTTTCTGGAATTTTGGGGGGAATTTTGGGGGGAATTTTGGGAATTTTTTGGGGGGAGGAATTTGGGAAATTCTGGGAATTGTTTGGGGAATTTTGGTGGATTTTGGGGATTATTTGGGGGCAATTTTGGGGAATTTTTTTGGAATTCTCGGAATTGTTTGGGGGATTTGGGGGGAATTTTGGAAATTATTTGGGAAATTTTTTGGAATTCTGGGAATATGTTTGAGGGAATTTGGGGGATTTTGCTGGAATTTGGGGAATCATTTCGGGCATTCTGGGAATTATTTGGGGAATTTTGGGGGAAATTTTAGGAACTATTGGGGGAATTTGGGGGGGATTTTTGGGGGATTTATTGGGGGAATTTTGGCGGGAATTTGGGGAATTTTGTTGGGAATTATTTGGGGAATTTTGGGAATTATTAAGGAATTTTGGGCGGATTTTGGGAATTTTCAGAAATTTTTTGGGAATTATGTAGGGAATTTGGGGGGGAATTTTTTCGGGGAATGTTGGGAATTCTGGGATATTTTTTTTGAATTTTGGGAATTATTTGGGGAATTATTTGGGGAATTTTGGGAATTATTTGGGGGATTTATGGAATCGTTTTGGGAATTTCGGGAGGCGTGAGGCAGCTCCAGGATTTGTTGGGATCGTGGGGAAATTCTGAGGAATGGGGAATTCTGGGAATTCTGGGAATTCCGGGAATTCCAGGAATTCCGGGAATGGGGAAATTCCCAGGAAAAGCTCTGGGGCTCATCCTGGGGAAAATGGGAGCAGCTCTGGCCAGGGAATTCCTGCCAGAATTCCGGGATTTTTCCTTTGGAATTCCAAGATTTTCCCACCAGAATTCCAGGATTTTCCCCCCAGAATTTCAGAGCTTTCCTGCCAGAATTCCAGGATTTTCCCAGTAGAATTCCAGCACTTTTCTTGTAGAATTCTAGGATTTTTCCCTGCCTGAATTCCAAGATTTTCCTACCAGAATTCCAGGATTTTCCCCCAGAATTCCTAGAGCTTCCCTGCCAGAATTCCAAGATTTTCCAAGTAGAATTCCAGGATTTTCCTCTTGGAATTCTGACATTTTCCCAGTAGAATTCCAAGATTTTCCCACTGGAATTATGGGATTTTCCTCTTAGAATTCCAAGATTTCCCCACCAGAATTCCAGGATTTTCCCTGGAGAATTCCAAGATTTTCCCAGCAAAATTCTGGGATTTTCCCTGGAGAATTCCAAGGTTTTCCCTGCCAGAATTCCAGGATTTTCCCTGGAGAATTCCAGCATTTTTCCCCCAGAACTGTGGCACTTTTCCCAGTAGAATTCCAGAATTTCTCCTCAAGAATTCCAGCGCTTCCCTGCCAGAATTCCAAGATTTCCCAATAGAATTCCAAGATTTTCGTTGCCAGAATTCCAGCATTTTCCAAGTAGAATTCCAGGATTTTCCTCTTGGAATTCTGACATTTTTCCCTGTAGAATTCCAGGATTTTCCCACTGGAATTCTGGGATTTCCCTCTTGGAATTCCAAGGTTTTCCCAGCAGAATTCCAGGATTTTCCCTGGAGAATTTCAGAGCTTCCCTGCCAGAATTCCAGGATTTTCCCACTGGAATTCTGGGATTTCCCGGTAGAATTTTGGGATTTTCCTCTTTGGAATTCCAAGATCTTCCCTGCCAGAATTCCAGGGTTTTCCCCTGTAGAATTCCCGTATTTTCCCACCAAAATTCCAGGATTTTCTCCCCCAGAATTTCAGAGCTTCCCTGCCAGAATTCCAGGATTTTCCCACTGGAATTCTGGGATTTCCTGGTAGAATTTTGGGATTTTCCTCTTTGGAATTCCAGGGTTTTCCCTGTAGAATTCCAGGATTTTCCCTGTCAAGTTCCAGCATTTTTCTTGTATAATTCCAGGGTTTTCCCTGCCTGAATTCCAGCATTTTCCGAGTAGAATTCCAAGATTTTCCCACTGGAATTCTGGGATTTTCCCAGTAGAATTCCAGCATCTTCCCTGGAGAATTCCAAGATTTTCCTGCCAGAATTCCAGGGTTTTCCCCTGTAGAATCCCAGGGTTTTCCCACCAAAATTCCAGGATTTTCCCCTCAGAATTTCAGCTTCCCTGCCAGAATTCCAACATTTTCCCAGGAGAATTCAAGGATTTTCCCTTTAGGAATTCCAAGATTTTCCCACCAGAATTCCAGCAATTTTCCCTGTAGAATTCTGGGATTTTCCCCCCCAGAATTCCAGAGCTTCCCCCCCAGAATTCCAGGATTTTCCAAGTAGAATTCCAGCATTTTCCTCTTGGAATTCCAACATTTTCCCACTGGAATTCTGTGATTTCCCTCTTGGAATTCCAGGATTTTCCCTGGAGAATTCCAAGATTTGCCCAGCAAAATTCTGGGATTTTCCCTGGAGAATTCCAAGGCTTTCCCTGCCTGAATTCCAAGGTTTTCCCACCGGAATTCCAGCATTTTCCCCTCAGAATTTCAGGTTCCCTGCCAGAATTCCAACATTTTCCCAGGAGAATTCCAAGATTTTCTCACTGGAATTCTGTGATTTTTCTCTTGGAATTCCAAGATTTTCCCTGCCAGAATTCCAGCATTTTCCTCTTGGAATTCCGACATTTTCCCAGTAGAATTCAAAGATTTTTCCCCCAGAATTCCAGGATTTTCCCACTGAAATTCTGTGGTTTTCCCAGCAAAATTCTGGGATTTTCCCTGGAGAATTCCAGCATTTTCCCTGCCCAAATTTCAGGATTTTCCCAGTAGAATTCCAGGATTTTCCCTATAGAGTTTTGGGATTTTCTCTGCAGAATCCCAAGATTTTCCCTTAACAATTCCAAGAATTTCCTGCCAGAATTCCAGGATTTTCCCACCAGAATTCCAGGATTTCCCATTATAGAATTCCAGAATTTTCCCACCTGAATTCCTGGGTTTTCCCTCCGGAATTTGAGGATTTTCCCGTCAGAATCCCAAGATTTTTTCCCCTTGGAATTCCAAGATTTCCTGCGGGAATTCTGGGATTTCCCTGCTGCAATTCCAGCATTTTCCCCATTCCTGCTGCAATTTTGGGATTTTCCCGCTGGAATTCTGGGATTTTCCCGCTGGAATTCCGGGATTTTCCTGCTGGAATTTTGGGGATATTCCTGTTGGAATTTTGGCATTTTCCTGCTGGAATTTTGGGATTTTTCTGCTGCAATTCTGGCATTTTCCCCTGGAGTTCCTGCTCGGATTTTTTTTGGATTTTCCTGCTGGAATTCTGGGATTTCCCATGGAATTCCAGCACTTTCCCCATTCCTGCTGGAATCCCAGCATTTTCCCCTGGAGTTCCTGCTGGAATTTTGGGATTTTACTGCTGGAATTCCTGGATTTCCTGCTGGAATTCCAGCATTTTCCCCATTCCTGCTGGAATTCTGGGGATTTTTCCTGCAGGAATTCTGGGGATTTTCCTGCTGGAATTCCAGCATTTTTTTAGATTTCCCTGCTGGAATCCCAGGATTTTCCCCTGGAGTTCCTGCTGGGATTTTGGGATTTTCCCACTGGAATTCTGGGATTTTCCTGCTGCAGTTTTGGAATTTCCGTGCTGGAATTCCAGGATTTTTTTGGATTTTCCTGCTGCAATTTTGGGGATTTTCCAGCTGGAATTCTGGGATTCTCCTGCTGGGATTTTGGGGATATTCCTGTTGGAATTTTGGGATTTCCCTGCTGGAATTTTGGGGATTTCCCTGCTGGAATTTTGGGGATTTCCCTGCTGTGATTCTGGGGATTTCCCTGCTGGAATTTTGGGATTTCCCTGCTGGAATTTTGGGATTTTCCTGCTGGGAATTTGGGATTTTCCTGCTGCAATCCCAGCATTTTCCCCTGGAGTTCCTGCTGGAATTTTGGGATTTCCCTGCTGGAATTCTGGGATTTTCCTGCCGGGATTTTGGGATTTTCCTGCTGCAGTTTTGGGATTTCCGTGCTGGAATTCCAGGATTTTTTTGGATTTTCCTGCTGGAATTTTGGGATTTTCCCGCTGGAATTCTGGGATTTTCCTGCTGGGATTCTGGGGATTTTCCTGCTGGAATTTTGGGATTTTCCTGCTGGAATTCTGGGGATTTTCCTGCTGGGATTCTGGGATTTTCCTGCTGGAATTCTGGGGATTTTCCTGCTGGAATTTTGGGATTTCCCTGCTGAAATTTTGGGGATTTTCCTGCTGGGATTCTGGGATTTTCCTGCTGCAATCCCAGCATTTTTTTGGATTTTCCTGCTGCAATTTTGGGGATTTTCCTGCAGGAATTCGGGGATTTCCTTGCTGAAATTTTGGGGGTTTTCCTGCTCTGATTCTCGGATTTTCCCGCTGGAATTCTGGGATTTTCCTGCCGGGATTTTGGGATTTTCCTGCTGGGATTTTGGGATTTCCGTGCTGGAATTCCAGGATTTTTTTTGGATTTTTCCTGCTGGAATTTTGGGGATTTTCCAGCTGGAATTCTGGGATTCTCCTGCTGGGATTTTGGGGATATTCCTGTTGGAATTTTGGGATTTTCCTGCTGGGAATTTGGGATTTTCTTGTTGGAATTTTGGCATTTTCCTGCTGCAATCCCAGCATTTTTTTGGATTTTCCTGCTGCAATTTTGGGATTCTCCTGCTGGAATTTTGGGCTTTCCCTGCTGGAATTTTGGGCTTTCCCTGCTGGGTTTTTGGGATTTTCCTGCTGGAATTCTGGGATTTCCCTGCTGGAATTCTGGGGATTTTCCAGCTGGAATTTTGGGGATTTTCCAGCTGGGATTTTGGGGATTTTCCAGCTGGAATTTTGGGGATTTCCCGTTCATTCTTTCCCAGCATTTGGGGCCCTGGATCCGCTCCCCGCGGCCCCAGGAGCGGCTGCGAGCGCTCGGAGTCAGCGAGGCCCTGCTGGGAACATTCCTGGGACAGCTGCGCCTCACCGTGAGTCACACAATGGGAAATAAAATAAAATATCAAATAAAATATAATAAAATAAAATAAAATAAAATATCAAATAAAATATCAAATAAAATAAAATATCAAATAAATATAAATGAGAATAAAATCAGAATTCCTGGGACAGCTGCGCCTCACCGTGAGTCACCAAATACACACAGAAAATCACCCAAAATCACCCAAAATCACCCAAAATCACATAAAATACAATAAATCCATGATATTTAATCAGTAAATAAATAAATGGGAGTAAAATCAGAATTCCTGCGACAGCTGCGCGTCACCGTGAGTCACAGAACGGGGAAATAAAATAAAATAGAAAATAAAATAAAATAAAATAAAATAAAATATAAAATAAAATAAAATAAAATAAAATAAAATATAAAATAAAAAATAAAATACATAATATCAAATAAATAATATAAAATAAATAAATAAATGAGAATAAAATCAGAATTCCTGGGACAGCTGCGCCTCACCGTGAGTCACCAAAGGGGAGGGAAAATTAAATAAAATATAAAATAAAATAAAATAAAATATCAAATAAAATATCAAATAAATATAAAATAAAATAAAATAAAATAAAATATCAAATAAATATAAATGAGAATAAAATCAGAATTCCTGGGACAGCTGCGCCTCACCGTGAGTCACAGAACGGGGAAATAAAATAAAATAAAATATAAAATAAAATAAAATATAAAATAAAATAAAATATAAAATAAAATAAAATATCAAATAAAATAAAATATCAAATAAATATAAATGAGAATAAAATCAGAATTCCTGGGACAGCTGCGCCTCACCGTGAGTCACCAAAGGGGAAACAAAATAAAATAAAATAAAATATCAAATAAAATAAAATATCAAATAAAATATCAAATAAAATAAAATAAAATATCAAATAAAATAAAATATAAAATAAATATAAATGAGAATAAAATCAGAATTCCTGGGACAGCTGCGCCTCACCGTGAGTCACCAAAGGGGAAATAAAATAAAATAAAATAAAATATAAAATAAAATAAAATATAAAATAAAATATAAAATAAAATATCAAATAAAATATCAAATAAAATATCAAATAAAATAAATATAAATGAGAATAAAATCAGAATTCCTGGGACAGCTGCGCATCACCGTGAGTCACAGAACGGGGAAATAAAATAAAATAAAATATAAAATAAAATAAAATAAAATAAATAAAATATAAAATATAAAATAAAATAAAATATAAAATAAAATAAAATAAAAAATATGAAGGAATAAATGAGAATAAAATCAGAATTCCTGGGGCAGCTGCGCCTCACCGTGAGTCACAGAACGGGGAAGTAAAATAAAATAAAATAAAATATCAAATAAAATAAAATAAAATATAAAATAAAGTAAAGTAAAATATAAAATAAAATAAAGTAAAATATAAAATAAAATAAAATAAAATATAAAATAAAATAAAATATCAAATAAAATAAAATAAAATAAAATAAATATAAATGAGAATAAAATCAGAATTCCTGGGACAGCTGCGCCTCACCGTGAGTCACACAATGGGGAGAGAAAATAAAATAAAATATAAAATAAAATAAAATAAAATAAATAAAATATAAAATATAAAATAAAATAAAATATAAAATAAAATAAAATAAAAAATATGAAGGAATAAATGAGAATAAAATCAGAATTCCTGGGGCAGCTGCGCGTCACCGTGAGTCACCAAAGGGGAGGGAAAATTAAATAAAATATAAAATATAAAATATAAAATATAAAATATAATAAAATAAAATAAAATAAAATAAAATAAAATATATAAATGAGAATAAACTCAGAATTCCTGGGACAGCTCCGTGTCACCGTGAGTCACACAATGGGGAGGGAAAATCAAATCAAATAAAATAAAATATAAAATAAAATAAAATAAAAAAAAAAAATCTAATCAATAAATAAATCCATGAGAATAAACTCAGAATTCCTGGGACAGCTCCGCGTCACTGTGAGTCACACAATGGGGAAATAATAAAATAAAATAAAATAAAATAAAATAAAATAAAATAAAATAAAATAAAATCAATATAAATGAGAATAAAATCAGAATTCCTGGGACAGCTGCGCATCAGCGTGAGTCACCAAAGGGGAAATAAAATAAAATAAAATATAATACAATAAAATAAAATAAAATAAATAATATAAAATAAAAAAAAAAAAGAGAATAAAATCAGAATTCCTGAGGCAGCTGCGCATCACCGTGAGTCACAGAACGGGGAGGGAAAATTAAAATAAAATATAAAATAAAATAAAATATCAAATAAAATAAAATATCAAATAAATAATATAAAACAAATAATATCAAATAAATAATATAAAATAAACAAATAAATGAGAATAAAATCAGAATTCCTGGGACAGCTGCGCATCACCGTGAGTCACAGAACGGGGAGGGAAAATAAAATAAAATATAAAATAAAATAAAATAAAATAGAAAATAAAATAGAAAATAAAATAAAATAAAATAAAATAGAAAATAAAATAGAAAATAAAATAAAATAAAGTATATGAAAGAA
This sequence comes from Agelaius tricolor, assembly GCF_023055355.1. Taxonomy (NCBI): domain Eukaryota; kingdom Metazoa; phylum Chordata; class Aves; order Passeriformes; family Icteridae; genus Agelaius; species Agelaius tricolor. The sequence continues at coordinate 180,185 of NW_027269381.1, read as the reverse complement.
ATAAATGAGAATAAACTCAGAATTCCTGTGGCAGCTGTGCCTCACCGTGAGTTACAGAACAGGGAAAAAATAAAATAAAATAAAATAAAATAAAATAAAATAAAATAAAATAAAATAAAATAAAATAAAATACAATAAATCCATGATATAAAATCAATAAATAGGGAAAGAAATAAATGAGAATAAACTCAGAATTCCTGTGGCAGCTGTGCCTCACCGTGAGTTACAGAACAGGGAAAAAATAAAATAAAATAAAATAAAATAAAATAAAATAAAATAAAATAAAATAAAATAAAATACAATAAATCCATGATATAAAATCAATAAATAGGGAAAGAAATAAATGAGAATAAACTCAGAATTCCTGCAGCAGCTGCGCAGCAGCCTGAGTCACCAAACAGGGAAAATTACACTGAAAATACCAGAAAATACCAGAAAATACCAGAAAATACCATAGAATACAATAAATTCATTATAGCCAATAAATAAATGAGAATAAACTCAGAATTCCTGCAGCAGCTGCTCCTCACCGTGAGTCACAAAATGGGGAAAATTATACAGAAATAGACACAATAAAATACAATAAAATACAATAAAATACAATAAATTACAATAAAATACAATAAAATACAATAAAATACAATAAATCCATGATATGAAATAAATAAATAAATAAATAAATAAATGAGAATAAAATCAGAATTCCTGCAGCGCCTGCACAGCAGCGTGAGTCACCAAATGCCTCAGGAAAATAAAATATAAAATAAAATAAAATAAAAATAATAATAATAATAATAATAATAATAATAATAATAGGAGTTGTGGAACCTTCACATCAGCATCAGTGCCCAGAGCCTCTGGAATTGCAATAAATAAAAGAAATAAAAGAAATAAAACATTGAGTATACGTTTTCCATTAAAAAGAAATAAATCAACATTAGTAATAATGATAATGATAATGATAATGATAATGATAATAATAATAATAATAATAGAATTCCTGCAGCATCTCCACGTCAGCGTGAGTCACCAGCCTTGGGAATAAATAAAATAAAATAAAAATAAAAATAAAAATAAAAATAAAAATAAAATAAAATACAATAAAATAAAATAAAATAAAATAAAATTAAAATAAAATAAAAATAACAATTATTTCTAATATATGAATGGAATGAGAACAATTGAAAGCAAATAAATCCTGCAGAATTTCCACATCAGTGAGAGTCACCACAGGCTCTGACATAGAAATAACATAAATGAAATAAAGGAAAAATTCTATGGAAAAATAAAAATAAAACCAAGAACAATAATAAAAGTAATAATAAAAGTAATAAAAATGATTATAATAATAATACTGGTAATAATTATAATAATAATGGTAATAATAATAGGAATTTCTGCATCAGCTCCATGTGAGTGAGAGTCACCACAGCCTCTGAAATAGAAATAACATAAATTAAATAAAAGAAAAATTCGATATAAAAATAAAAATAATAAAAATAATAATAATGAAAATAATAATAATGAAAATAATGGTAATAATAATAGGAATTTCTGCATCAGCTCCATGTGAGTGAGAGTCACCACAGCCTCTGAAATAGAAATAACATAAATTAAAGAAAAATTCTATGTAAAAATAAACATAAAAATAAAAATAATAATGGTTATAATGGTAATAATAATAATAATAATAATAATAATAATAATAATAATAATAGGAATTTCTGCATCAGCTACACGTCAGTGAGAGTCACCACAGCCTCTGAAATAGAAATAAAATAAATGAAAGAAAATTTCTATGGAAAAATAAAAATAAAAATGATAATGGTAATAATGGTGGTAATAATAATAATAATAATAATAATAATAATAATTAGTAATAATAATAATAATAGGAATTTCTGGATCAGCTCCATGTGAGAGTCACCACAGCCTCTGAAATAGAAATAACATAAATTAAATGAAAGAAAAATTCGATATAAAAATAAAAATAACAATAAAACCAATAATAAAAGTAATAATAAAAGTATTAATAATGATTATAATAATAATATTGGTAATAAAAATAGGAATTTCTGCATCAGCTCCAGGTCAGTGAGAGTCACCACAGCCTCTGAAATAGAAATAACATAAAGAAAAATTCGATATAAAAAATAAAAATAATACCTGGTAATAATAATAATGATAATAATGGTAATAATGGTGGTAATAATAATAATAATAATAATAATAATAATAATAATAATAATAATAATAATAATAATAATAATAATAATATTAATGGTAATAATAATAATAATAATAATAATAATAATAATAATAATAATGTAATAATGGTGGTAATAATAATAATATAATAGTAATAATAATAATAATAATAATAGGAATTTCTGCACCAGCTCCAGGTCAGTGTCAGTCACCACAGCCTCTGAAATAGAAATAACATAAATTAAATAAAAGAAAAATTCGATATAAAAATAAAAATAATACCTGTAATAAAAGTAATAATAAAAGTTATAATAATGATAATACCAATAATAATGGTAATAATAATGGTGGTAGTGGTAATGGTAATAATAATAATAATAATGGAAATAATGGTAATAATAATAATAATAATAGTAATAATAATGGTAATATTAATATTAATAGTAATGGTAATAATAATAATAATAATAATAATAATAATAATAATAATATTAATAGTAGTAGTAGTAGTAGTAGTAATGGTAATAATAAGGTAATAATGGTGGTAATAATATAATAGTAATAATAATAATAATAATAATAATAATAATAATAATAATAATAATAATAATAATAGGAATTTCTGCATCAGCTCCACGTCAGTGAGAGTCACCACAGCCTCTGAAATAGAAATAACATAAATTAAATAAAATTTGATATAAAAATAAAAATAATACCTGTAATAAAAGTAATAATAAAAGTTATAATAATGATAATACCAATAATAATGGTGATAATAATGGTGGTAATGGTAATGGTAATAATAATAATAATAATGGTAATAATGGTGATAATAATAATAATATTAATAATAATAATGGTAATAATAATTGTAATAATAATGGTAATAATGGTGGTAATAATAATAATAATAATAATAATAATAATAATAATAATAATAGGAATTTCTGCATCAGCTCCATGTCAGTGAGAGTCACCACAGCCTCTGAAATAGAAATAAATTAAATGAAAGAAAAATTCGATATAAAAATAAAAATAACAATAAAACCAATAATAAAAGTAATAATAAAAGTATTAATAATGATTATAATAATAATATTGGTAATAAAAATAGGAATTTCTGCATCAGCTCCAGGTCAGTGAGAGTCACCACAGCCTCTGAAATAGAAATAACATAAATTAAATAAAGTTTGATATAAAAATAAAAATAATACCTGTAATAAAAGTAATAATAAAAGTTATAATAATGATAATACCAATAATAATGGTGATAATAATGGTGGTAATGATAATGGTAATAATAATAATAATAACGGTAATAATAATAATGGTAATAATAATAATAATAATAATAATAATAATAATGGGAATAATCATAGGAATTTCTGCATCAGCTCCATGGGAGTCACCAGGGACTTGGGAAATTCCATTCCCAGTTTTCATTCCTCAGTTTCATTCCCAAATTTCATTCCTGGATTTTATTCCCAGATTTTATTCCCAAACCCCATTCCTGATTTTATTCCCCACTCCCAAATTCCATTCCCAGCTTTAATTTCTCCAATTCCATTCCTGAATTTCATTCCCCATTTTTCCTCCCCAAATTCCATTCCCGGATTCCATTCCTTGTTTTTTATTCTTGAATTCCATTCCCGGATTCCATTCCTGGTTTTCATTCCCAATTCCATTCCTGGTTTTTATTCTTGAATTCCATTCCCCGATTCCATTCCTGGTTTTTATTCCCCAATTCCATTCCCCGATTCCATTCCCGGTTTTCATTCCCCAATTCCATTCCTGGTTTTCATTCCCCAATTCCATTCCCGGTTTTCATTCCCCAATTCCATTCCTGGTTTTCATTCCCCAATTCCATTCCTGGTTTTTATTCTTGAATTCCATTCCCCGATTCCATTCCTGGTATTTATTCCCCAATTCCATTCCTAGTTTTAATTCCCCAATTCCATTCATGGTTTTCATTCCCCAATTCCATTCCTGGTTTTTATTCTTGAATTCCATTCCCGATTCCATTCCTGGTTTTCATTCCCCAATTCCATTCCTGGTTTTTATACTTGAATTCCATTCCGGATTCCATTCCTGGTTTTTATTCTTGAATTCCATTCCTGGTTTTTATTCTTGAATTCCATTCCCGGATTCCATTCCTGGTTTTTATTCTTGAATTCCATTCCCGGATTCCATTCCTGGTTTTTATTCTTGAATTCCATTCCCGGATTCCATTCCTGGTTTTTATTCTTGAATTCCATTCCCGGATTCCATTCCTGGTTTTTATTCTTGAATTCCATTCCCGGATTCCATTCCTGGTTTTTATTCTTGAATTCCTTTCCCGGATTCCAGTCCTGGTTTTCATTCCCAGAGTCCATTCCTGGTTTTTATTCTTGAATTCCATTCCGGATTCCATGCCAGGTTTTCATTCCCAGATTCCATTCCTGGTTCATTCCTGGTTTTTATTCTTGAATTCCATTCCCGGATTCCATTCCTGGTTTTTATTCTTGAATTCCATTCCCGGATTCCATTCCTGGTTTTTATTCTTGAATTCCATTCCCGGATTCCATTCCTGGTTTTTATTCTTGAATTCCTTTCCCCAATTCCAGTCCTGGTTTTCATTCCCAGAGTCCATTCCTGGTTTTTATTCTTGAATTCCATTCCGGATTCCATGCCAGGTTTTCATTCCCCAATTCCATTCCTGGTTTTCATTCCCCAATTCCATTCCTGGTTTTTATTCTTGAATTCCATTCCCGATTCCATTCCTGGTTTTTATTCCCCAGTTCCATTCCCAATTCCATTCCCAGTTTTCATTCCCCAATTCCATTCCAGATTCCATTCCTGGTTTTCATTCCCAGATTCCATTCCTGGTTTTCATTCCCCAATTCCATTCCTGGTTTTTATTCTTGAATTCCATTCCCAAATTCCATTCCCTGTGGTTTTTCCCCCCACATTCCATTCCCACATTCCATTCCTGGTTTTTATTCCCAAATTCCATTCCCAGATTCCATTCCTGGTTTTCATCCCCAGTTTTCATTCCCATGTTCTTATTCCCAGATTCTATTTCCGAATTCCATTCCCTGTTTTCTTTCCCAAATTTCATTCCCTGTTTTTATGCCCAGATTCCATTCCCAAGTTTTATTCCCAAATTCCACTCCCAGATTCCATTCCTGAATTTCATTCCCCGTTTCTTTCCCCCAAATTCCATTCCCAAATTCCATTTCCTTTCCCCTCCCAATTCCAATCCCAGTTTTCATTCCCAGTTTCCATTCCCAGTTTCCCATTCCCAGTTTCCCATTCCAAGTTTCCCATTCCCAGTTTCCCATTCCCGGATCCCAATCCCAGTTTTCATTCCCAGTTTTTCCACCCAATCCCATTCCCAGTTTTCATTCCCAGTTTTTCCACCCAATCCCATTCCCAGTTTTCATTCCCAGTTTTCATTCCCAGTTTTCATTCCCAGTTTTCATTCCCATTCCCATCCCCATCCCCATTCCTCATTCCCCATCCCCATTCCCATTCCCATCCCCATTATCCCCATTATCCCCGTTTTTCCCGTTTTTCCCATTATCCCCATTATCCCCATTATTCCCACTATCCCCATTATTTCCCATTATTCCCATTTTTCCCATTCCCATTCCCCATTCCCATTATTCCCATTATTTCCCATTATCCCCATTATCCCCATTATCCCCATTTTTCCCATTATTCCTATTTTTCCCATTATCCCCATTTTCCCCATTATCTCCATTTTTCCCATTATTCCCATTATTTCCCATTTTCCCCATTACTCCCATTATCCCCATTTTTCCCATTATTTCCCATTCTTCCCATTCTTCCCATTCTCCCCATTATTCCCATTTTTCCCATTATTCCCAATATCCCCATTATTCCCATTATCCCCATTATTCCCATTTTTCCCATTTTTCCCATTATTCCTGTTTTCCCCATTATCCCCATTATCCCCATTATCCCCATCATTCCCATTTTTCCCATCATTCCCATTATCCCCATTATTCCCAATATCCCCATTATCCCCATTATTCCCAATATCCCCATTATTCCCATTATCCCCATTTTCCCCATTATCCCCATCATTCCCATCATTCCCATCATTCCCGTTTTTCCCATTTTTCCCATTATCCCCATTATCCCCGTTTTCCCCATCATTCCCATCATTCCCATCATTCCTGTTTTTCCCATCATTCCCATTATCCCCATCATTCCCATCATCCCCATCATTCCCGTTTTCCCCATCATTCCCATCATTCCCATCATTCCCATCATTCCCGTCATTCCCGTTTTTCTCCCCCCGCAGTCCCTGGCCCCGTTCCCAGCCCTGGTTCCCCTCCTGGCCCTGCTGGTCCCGCGCTGCTCCGATGGAATTCCCGGGGTTCATTCCCATTGTTTTTCTCTCCCCTCAGTCCCTGGCCCCGTTCCCAGCCCTGGTTCCCGTCCTGGCCCTGCTGGTCCCACGCTGCTCCGATGGAATTCCCGGGGTTCATTCCCGTTTTTCCCCCCGCAGTCCCTGGCTCCGTTCCCAGCCCTGGTTCCCATCCTGGCCCTGCTGGTCCCGCGCTGCTCCGATGGAATTCCCGGGGTTCATTCCCGGTTTTTTCCCCCCGCAGTCCCTGGCCCCGTTCCCAGCCCTGGTTCCCCTCCTGGCCCTGCTGGCCCCGCGCTGCTCCGATGGAATTCCCAGCGTTCGCCGCCTCGCCCTGGATTCCGTGCGGGCCCTGCTGCGCATCCAGCTCTGCTACCAAGGTGGGGCCCGGCCACAACGGGAGCCATTCCCAACAATCCCCAAGGGAGCAATTCCCAAAATTCCCAATGGGAACAATTCCCAACGTTCCCAGAGGGAACAATTCCCAACGTTCCCAAAGGGAACAATTCCCGAAATTCCCAAAAGAAACAATTCCCAAAGGAAAACAATTCCCAAAATTCCCAATGGGAACAATTCCCAAAGGGAACAGTTCCCAACATTCCCAACGGGAACAATTCCCAAAGGGAACAGTTCCCAACGTTCCCAACGGGAACAATTAACAACGTTCCCAACGGGAACAATTCCCGAAATTCCCAACAGGAGCAATTCCCGACATTCCCAACGGGAATAATTCCCAACGGAAACAATTCCCAATGGAAACCATTCCCGAAATTCCCAAAGGAAACAATTCCCGACATTCCCAAAAGAAACAATTCCCAAAGGAAAAAATTCCCAAAGGGAACAATTCCCGAAATTCCCAACAGGAACAATTCCCAACATTCCCAAAGGGAACAATTCCCAACATTCCCAAAGGAAACAATTCCCAAAATTCCCAAAGGGAGCAATTCCCGAAATTCCCAAAGGGAACAATTCCTAAAATTCCCAAAAGAAAAAATTCCCAGAAGGAAAAAATTCCCAAATGAATAAATTCCCAAAATTCCCAAATGAAAAAAATTCCCAGAAGGAAAAATTCCAAAAATTCCCAAAGGAAAAATTCCCAACGTTCCCAAAGGAAACAATTCCCAGAATTCCCAAAGGAAACAATTCCCAGAATTCCCAAAAGGAACAATTCCCAAAATTCCCAAAGGAAACAATTCCCAACATTCCCAAATGGAAAAAAATCCCAAAATTCCCAAATGAAGAAATTCCCAAATGAAAATAATTCCCAAAATTCCCAAAGGAAACAATTCCCAAACTTCCCAACAGAAAAAATTCCCAAATGGAAAAAATTCCTGGAAGAAAAAAAATCCCCAAAGAAAAATTCCCCAAAGAAAAATTCCCAACATTCCCAAATGGAAAAATTCCAAAATTCCCAAATGAAAAAAATTCCTGGAAGAAAAAAAATGCCCAAAGAAAAATTCCCAAGTGAAAAAATTCCCAAAATTCCCAAATGAAAAAGTTCCCAAAACAAAAAATTCCCAAAATTCCCAAATGGAAAAATTCCCACAACTCCCAAATAAAAAAATTCCTAGAAGAAAAAATTCCCAAAAATTCCCAAAGGGAAAAATTCCCAAGTGAAAAAATTCCCAAAATTCCCTGAACAAGAAATTCCCAGAAGAAAAAATTCCCAAATGAAAAAATTCCAAAAATTCCCAAAGGAAAAAAATTCCCAAAATTCCCTAAAAGAAAAAATTCCCAAATGAAAAAATTCCCAAATGAAAATAATTCCCAAAATTCCCAAAGGAGAAAATTCCCAAAGAAAAAACTCCCAAAATTCCCAAAAGAAAAATTCCCAAAACTCCCAAATAAAAAAATTCCTAGAAGAAAAAAATTCCCAAAATTCTCAAATGAAAAAATTCCCAAAGGAAAAAATTCCCAAAAATTCCCAAAGGAAAAAATTCCCAGAAGAAAAAATTCCCAAAATTCCCAAAAGAAAAACTTCCCAACTGAAAAAATTCCCAAAATTCCCAGAATAAAAAATCCCAAAAGAAAAAATTCCCACAATTCCCAAAATTCCCAAATAAAAAATTCCCAAAGGAAAAACTCCCAAAATTCCCAACAGAAAAATTCCCAAAACTCCCAAATAAAAAAATTCCCAAAAGAAAAAATTCCCAAAATTCTCAAATGAAAAAATTCCCAAAATTCCTAAAGGAAAAAATTCCCAAGTGAAAAATTTCCCTGAAGAAAAAATTCCCAAAATTCCCAAATGGAAAAATCCCAAAATTCCCAAATGAAAAAAATTCCCGGAAGAAAAAAAACCCAAAAGAAAAATTCCCAAAACAAAAAATTCCCAAAATTCCCAAAAGAAAAAATGAAAAAATTCCCAAAAGAAAAATTTCCCAAATGGAAAAATTTCCAAAATTCCCAAATAAAAAATCCCCAAAAGAAAAAATTCCCACAATTCCCAAAATTCCCAAATGGAAAAAATTCCCAAATGAAAAAATTCCCCCCCCAAAATTCCCAAAAGAAAAATTCCCAAAATCCCCAAGTGAAAAAATTCCCAAAAGAAAAAGTTCCCAAAATTCCCAGAAGAAAAAAATTCCCAAAAGAAAAAATTCCCAAAATTCCCAAAAGAAAAAATTCCCAGAGAAAAAATTCCCCGGCTGGGAGGGAATTCCATGGAATTTTGGGAATTTTTGCACTTCAATCCCATCCAATTCCGGTTTTTTCCATGGAATTCGGGAATTTTTGGGGTTCAATCCCAAATTCCAACATTTCCATGGAATTCCAGGAATTCTGGAGTTTCCATCCCATCCAATTCCGGCTTTTTCCAAGGAATTCCCAAAGTTTCTGGCTTCAATCCCAAGGATGGAATTTCCATGGAATTCCCAAAGTTTTTTTTGGGGTTGGATCCCATCCAATTCCAAATTTTCCATGGAATTTTTGGGGTTCAATCGCCCCAAATCCCAACTTTTGTTCACATGGAATTCCCAAAGTTTTTTGGCTTCAATCCCAAAGAGGGAATTCCATGGAATTTTGGGAATTTTTGGGGTTCAACCCCGTCCAATTCTGACATTTCCATGGAATTCCAGCAGTTCTGGGCTTCCATCCCATCCAATCCCAGATTTTTCCACGGAATTCCCAAATTTTTGGGGGTTCCCATTCCATCCAATCCCAGATTTTCCATGGAATTCCCGGAAGTTTTGGGGATTTTTGGGAGCGTGGAGATCTCAGGGTTGTCCAGGAGCGGGAATTCCATGGAATTCCGGGAATTTTTGGGGTTCAATCTCATCCAATTCCGGCTTTTTCCAAGGAATTCCAGGAATTTTTCGGGTCCAATCCCGGCTTTTTCCAAGGAATTCCCAAAGGTTTTGGGGTTCAATCCCTATTTGGGAATTCCATGGAATTTCGGGGGTTCCACCTCATTCCATTCCAGCTTTTCCGTGGAATTCTTGGAATTTTTGGGATTTTGGGGATTTTTTTGGGAATGGTTTTTCCTGAGGGTTTTTTTGGGATTTTTGGGGATGCTTTTCCCAAGGTTTTAGTCCAGGTTTTTCCACGGAATTCCCAAATTTTTGGGGGTCCCATCCAATCCCAGATTTTCCCTGGAATTCCAGGAAGTGTTTGGGATTTTTGGGATTGTGGAGTTCCCGCTTTGTCCAGCAGGGGGCGCCGCTTCCCTTTGGAATTTTGGGAAGCGCCTCTTGGAGAGGGAATTCCAGGAATTTTTGGGATCGATCCCATCCAATTCCAGCTTTTCCAGGTTCATCCCAAATTCCAAGGTCTTTTGGGGTCGAAAAATACCCCAAAAATCCCCAAAAATCCCAAATTCCAAGGTGTTTTGAGGCCCAAAAATCCCCACAAAATCCCCAAAAAATCTGGGAAAATCCCCCCAAAAATCTGGAAAATCCCAAATTCCAAGGTCCTGGAATTCCAAGGTCTTTTGAGGGCCAGAAATCCGGAAAAATCCCCCAAAAATCCGGAAAAATCCCCCCAAAAAATCCGAAAAATCCCCCAAAAAAATCCCAAATTCCAAGGTCCTGGAATTCCCAGGTCTTTTGGGGCCCAAAAATCCCCAAAAAATCCCCCAAAAAATCCCCCAAAAAACTCCCAAAAAACCCCAAATTCCCCCTGGAATTCCAAGGTCTTTTGGGGCCCAGAAATCCAGAAAAATCCCCAAAAATCTGGAAAAATCCCCCAAAAAATCCAGAAAAATCCCCAGAAATCCCAAAAAAATCCCCCCAAATCCCAAATTCCAAGGTCTTTTGGGGCCCAAAAATCCCCAAGAAATCCCAAAAAAATCTGGAAAACTCCCCAAAAATCTGGAAAATCCCAAATTCCAAGGTCCTGAAATTCCAAGGTCTTTTGGGGCCAAAAAAAAATCTGGAAAATCCCCAAAAATTCCCCCTGGAATTCCAAGGTCTCGGGAGCTTTTCCAAGCCCAAAATTCCAGGACTTTTTAGGGTCTTCCCCTTCCTTTTGGGGCCCAAAAAATCCGGAAAAATCCCCAAAAAATTCGGAAAATCCCCAAAAAATCTGGAAACTCCCAAATTCCAAGGTCCTGGAATTCCAAGGTCTTTTGGGGCCCAAAAATCCCCAAGAAATCCCCAAAAAATCTGGAAAACTCCCCAAAAAATCCAGAAAATCCCAAATTCCAAGGTCCTGGAATTCCAAGATCTTTTGGAGTCCAAAGATCTGGAAAAATCCCCAAAAAATTTGGAAAAATCCCGAATTCCAAGGTCCTGGAATTCCAGGTTCTTTTGGGGCCCAAAAAATCCCCAAAAAATCCTGAAAAATCCCCCAAAAAATCCCAAATAATCCCCAAAAAATCCCAGAAAAAATCCCCCCAAAAATCCCCCAAAAATTTGGGAAAATCCCCCAAAAATGTGGAAAATCCCAAATTCCAAGGTCCTGGAATTCCAAGGTCTTTTGAGGCCCAGAAATCCGGAAAAATCCCCAAAAAATCCGAAAAATCCCCAAAAAATTCGGAAAAATCAAAAAAAATCTGGAAAATCCCAAATTCCAAGGTCCTGGAATTCCAGGTTCTTTTGGGGCCCAAAAATCCCCACAAAACTCCCAAAAAATCCCCAAAAAAATCCCCAAAAATCCCCAAAAAACTCCCAAAAAATCCCAAATTCCCCCTGGAATTCCAAAGTCTTTTGGGGCCCAAAAATCCAAAAAAAATCCCCCAAAAACTCCCTAAAAATCCCCCAAAAATACGGAAAATCCCAAATTCCAAGGTCCTGGAATTCCAAGGTCTTTTGTGGTCCAAAAATCCCAAAAAAAATCCCCAAAAAATCCCAAAAAAATCCCCAAAAAATTCGGAAAATTCCCCAAAAAATCTGGAAAATCCCAAATTCCCAGGTCCTGGAATTCCAAGGTCTTTTGGGGCCCAAAAATCTGGGAAAATCCCCCCAAAAAATCTGGGAAAATCCCAAAAAAGTCCCGAAAAATCCCAAAAAAATCCCCAAAATTCCCCCTGGAATTCCAAGGTCTCAGGAGCTTTTCCAAGCCCGGAATTCCAGGATTTTCTCCTTTCCCAAACAATTCCAGGATTTTCGGGGCCTTCCCCTTCCTTTGGAGCCCAAAAATCCCCAAAATATCCCCAAAAAAATCCCCCAAAAATTCGGAAAAATCCCAAATTCCAAGGTCCTGGAATTCCAAGGTCTTTTGAGGCCCAGAAATCCGGAAAAATCCCCAAAAAATCCGGAATAATCCCCCCAAAAAATCCAGAAAAAATCCCCAAAAAATCCTGAAAATCCCCCAAAAAATCTGGAAAATCCCAAATTCCAAGGTCCTGGAATTCCAAGATCTTTTGAGGTCCAAAAATCCCAAAAAACTCCAGGAAAATCCCAAATTCCAAGATCCTGGAATTCCCAGGTCTTTTGGGGCCCAAAAATTCCCAAAAAATCCCCAAAAAACTCCCAAAAAATCCCAAATTCCCCCTGGAATTCCCAGGTCTTTTGGGGCCCAAAAATCTGGAAAAATCCCCCCAAAAAATCTGGAAAAATCCCCCCAAAAAATCTGGGAAAATCCCCCCAAAAAATCTGGGAAAATCCCCCCAAAAAATCTGGGAAAATCCCAAAAAAGTCCCGAAAAATCCCCAAAAAATCCCCAAAATTCCCCCTGGAATTCCAAGGTCTCAGGAGCTTTTCCAAGCCCGGAATTCCAGGATTTTCTCCTTTCCCAAACAATTCCAGGATTTTCGGGGCCTTCCCCTTCCTTTGGAGCCCAAAAATCCCCAAAATATCCCCAAAAAAATCCCAAAAAATTCGGAAAAATCCCAAATTCCAAGGTCCTGGAATTCCAAGGTCTTTTGGGGCCCAAAAATCCCAAAAAATCCCCCAAAAAATCCGGAAAAATCCCCAAAAAATCCCCAAAAATCCCCAAAAAACTCCCAAAAAATCCCAAATTCCCCCTGGAATTCCCAGGTCTTTTGGGGCCCAAAAATCTGGAAAAATCCCCCCAAAAAATCTGGAAAAATCCCAAAAAAACCCCAGAAAAATCCCAAAAAAATCTGGAAAAATCCCAAATTCCAAGGTCCTGGATTTCCAAGGTCTTTGGATCCCAAAAATCCTGAAAAAAACACAAAAAATTCCCCCCCAAAATCCCCAAAAAATCCCAAATTCCAAGGTCCTGGAATTCCAAGGTCTTTTGGAGCCCAAAAATCCTGAAAAATCCCCCAAAAAATCCCCCAAAAAATCCGGAAAAATCAAAAAAAAATCTGGAAAATCCCGAATTCCAAGATCTTTTGAGGCCCAAAAATCCCAAAAAAATCCCCAAAAAACTCCCAAAAAATCCCAAATTCCCCCTGGAATTCCAAGGTCTTTTGGGGCCCAAAAATCTGGAAAAATATCCCCAAAAAATCTGGAAAAATCCCCAAAAAATCCCCAAAAATCCCAAATTCCAAGGTCCTGGAATTCCAAAGTCTTTTGGGGCCCAAAAATCCAAAAAAAATCCCCCAAAAACTCCCTAAAAATCCCCCAAAAATACGGAAAATCCCAAATTCCAAGGTCCTGGAATTCCAAGGTCTTTTGTGGTCCAAAAATCCCAAAAAAAATCCCCAAAAAATCCCAAAAAAATCCCCAAAAAATTCGGAAAATTCCCCAAAAAATCTGGAAAATCCCAAATTCCCAGGTCCTGGAATTCCAAGATCTTTTGGGGCCCAAAAATCTGGGAAAATCCCCCCAAAAAATCTGGGAAAATCCCAAAAAAGTCCCGAAAAATCCCCAAAAAATCCCCAAAATTCCCCCTGGAATTCCAAGGTCTCAGGAGCTTTTCCAAGCCCGGAATTCCAGGATTTTCTCCTTTCCCAAACAATTCCAGGATTTTCGGGGCCTTCCCCTTCCTTTGGAGCCCAAAAATCCCCAAAATATCCCCAAAAAAATCCCCCAAAAATTCGGAAAAATCCCAAATTCCAAGGTCCTGGAATTCCAAGGTCTTTTGGGGCCCAGAAATCCAGAAAAATCCCCAAAAAATCCGGAATAATCCCCCCAAAAAATCCAGAAAAAATCCCCAAAAAATCCTGAAAATCCCCCCAAAAATCTGGAAAATCCCAAATTCCAAGGTCCTGGAATTCCAAGATCTTTTGAGGTCCAAAAATCCCAAAAAACTCCAGGAAAATCCCAAATTCCAAGATCCTGGAATTCCCAGGTCTTTTGGGGCCCAAAAATTCCCAAAAATCCCCAAAAAACTCCCAAAAATCCCAAATTCCCCCTGGAATTCCAAGGTCTTTTGGGGCCCAAAAATCTGGAAAAATCCCCCCAAAAAATCTGGAAAAATCCCAAAAAAACCCCCAGAAAAATCCCAAAAAACTCCAGAAAAATCCCCAAAAAATCCCCAAAAATCCCAAATTCCAAGGTCCTGGAATTCCAAAGTCTTTTGGGGCCCAAAAATCCAAAAAAAATCCCCCAAAAACTCCCTAAAAATCCCCCAAAAATACGGAAAATCCCAAATTCCAAGGTCCTGGAATTCCAAGGTCTTTTGGGGCCCAAAAATCCCAAAAAAAATCCCCAAAAAATCCCAAAAAAATCCCAAAAAATTCGGAAAATTCCCCAAAAAATCTGGAAAATCCCAAATTCCCAGGTCCTGGAATTCCAAGGTCTTTTGGAGCCCAAAAATCCAGAAAAATCCCCCCAAAAAATCTGGAAAAATCCCAAAAAAGTCCCGAAAAATCCCAAAAAAATCCCCAAAATTCCCCCTGGAATTCCAAGGTCTCAGGAGCTTTTCCAAGCCCAGAATTCCAGGATTTTCTCCTTTCCCAAACAATTCCAGGATTTTTGGGGCCTTCCCCTTCCTTTGGAGCCCAAAAATCCCCAAAATCCCGAATTCCAAGGTCCTGAAATTCCAAGGTCTTTTGGGGCCCAAAAATCCCCAAAAAAATTCCCAAAAATTCTGGAAAAATCCCCAAAAAATCCCAAATTCCAAGGTCCTGGAATTCCAAGGTCTTTTGGGTCCCAAAAATCCCCAAAAATCTGGAAAAATCCCCAGAAAATCCCAAAAAAGTCCAGAAAAATCCCCAAAAAATCCCCAAAATTCCCCCTGGAATTCCAAGGTCTCAGGAGCTTTTCCAAGCCCAGAATTCCAGGATTTTCTCCTTTCCCAAACAATTCCAGGATTTTTGGGGCCTTCCCCTTCCTTTGGAGCCCAAAAATCCCCAAAATCCCGAATTCCAAGGTCCTGAAATTCCAAGGTCTTTTGGGGCCCAAAAATCCCCAAAAAAATTCCCAAAAATTCTGGAAAAATCCCCAAAAATCCCAAATTCCAAGGTCCTGGAATTCCAAGGTCTTTTGGGTCCCAAAAATCCCCAAAAATCTGGAAAAATCCCCAGAAAATCCCAAAAAAGTCCAGAAAAATCCCCAAAAAATCCCCAAAATTCCCCCTGGAATTCCAAGGTCTCAGGAGCTTTTCCAAGCCCAGAATTCCAGGATTTTCTCCTTTCCCAAACAATTCCAGGATTTTCGGGGCCTTCCCCTTCCTTTGGAGCCCAAAAATCCCCAAAATATCCCCAAAAAAATCCCAAAAAATTCGGAAAAATCCCAAATTCCAAGGTCCTGGAATTCCAAGGTCTTTTGAGGCCCAGAAATCCGGAAAAATCCCCAAAAAAATCCGGAATAATCCCCCCAAAAAATCCAGAAAAAAATCCCCAAAAAATCCTGAAAATCCCCCAAAAAATCTGGAAAATCCCAAATTCCAAGGTCCTGGAATTCCAAGATCTTTTGAGGTCCAAAAATCCCAAAAACTCCAGGAAAATCCCAAATTCCAAGATCCTGGAATTCCCAGGTCTTTTGGGGCCCAAAAATTCCCAAAAAATCCCAAATTCCCCCTGGAATTCCCAGGTCTTTTGGGGCCCAAAAATCTGGAAAAATCCCCCCCAAAAATCTGGAAAAATCCCAAAAAACCCCCAGAAAAATCCCAAAAAAATCTGGAAAAATCCCAAATTCCAAGGTCCTGGATTTCCAAGGTCTTTGGATCCCAAAAATCCAGAAAAAAACACAAAAAATTCCCCCCCAAAATCCCCAAAAAATCCCAAATTCCAAGGTCCTGGAATTCCAAGGTCTTTTGGTGCCCAAAAATCCTGAAAAATCCCCCAAAAAATCCCCAAAAAAATCCGGAAAAATCAAAAAAAAATCTGGAAAATCCCGAATTCCAAGATCTTTTGAGGCCCAAAAATCCCAAAAAAATCCCCAAAAAAATCCCCAAAAATCCCCAAAAAACTCCCAAAAAATCCCAAATTCCCCCTGGAATTCCAAAGTCTTTTGGGGCCCAAAAATCTGGAAAAATCCCCCCAAAAAATCTGGAAAAATCCCAAAAAACCCCAGAAAAATCCCAAAAAACTCCAGAAAAATCCCCAAAAAATCCCCAAAAATCCCAAATTCCCCCTGGAATTCCAAAGTCTTTTGGGGCCCAAAAATCCAAAAAAAATCCCCCAAAAACTCCCTAAAAATCCCCAAAAACACGGAAAATCCCAAATTCCAAGGTCCTGGAATTCCAAGGTCTTTTGTGGTCCAAAAATCCCAAAAAAAATCCCCAAAAATCCCAAAAAAATCCCCAAAAAACTCCCAAAAAATCCCCCAAAAAACTCCCAAAAATCCCAAATTCCTCCTGGAATTCCAAGGTCTTTTGGGGCCCAAAAATCTGGAAAAATATCCCCAAAAAATCTGGAAAAATCCCCCAAAAAATCTGGAAAAATCCCCCCAAAAAATCTGGAAAAATCCCCCCAAAAAATCTGGAAAAATCCCCCCAAAAAATCTGGAAAAATCCCAAAAAATCCCCAAAATTCCCCCTGGAATTCCAAGGTCTCAGGAGCTTTTCCAAGCCCGGAATTCCAGGATTTTCTCCTTTCCCAAACAATTCCAGGATTTTCGGGGCCTTCCCCTTCCTTTGGAGCCCAAAAATCCCCAAAATATCCCCAAAAAAATCCCCCAAAAATTCGGAAAAATCCCAAATTCCAAGGTCCTGGAATTCCAAGGTCTTTTGGGGCCCAGAAATCCGGAAAAATCCCCAAAAAATCCGGAATAATCCCCCCAAAAAATCCAGAAAAAATCCCCAAAAAATCCTGAAAATCCCCCAAAAAATCTGGAAAATCCCAAATTCCAAGGTCCTGGAATTCCAAGATCTTTTGAGGTCCAAAAATCCCAAAAAACTCCAGGAAAATCCCAAATTCCAAGATCCTGGAATTCCCAGGTCTTTTGGGGCCCAAAAATTCCCAAAAAATCCCCAAAAAACTCCCAAAAAATCCCAAATTCCCCCTGGAATTCCCAGGTCTTTTGGGGCCCAAAAATCTGGAAAAATCCCCCCAAAAAATCTGGAAAAATCCCAAAAAAACCCCCAGAAAAATCCCAAAAAAACCCCAGAAAAATCCCAAATTCCAAGGTCCTGGATTTCCAAGGTCTTTGGATCCCAAAAATCCAGAAAAAAACACAAAAATTCCCCCCCAAAATCCCCAAAAAATCCCAAATTCCAAGGTCCTGGAATTCCAAGGTCTTTTGGGGCCCAAAAATCCTGAAAAATCCCCCAAAAAATACGGAAAAATAAAAAAAAAAAGTGGAAAATCCCGAATTCCAAGATCTTTTGAGGCCCAAAAATCCCAAAAAAATCCCCAAAAAAATCCCCAAAAATCCCCAAAAAAACTCCCAAAAAATCCCAAATTCCCCTGGAATTCCCAGGTCTTTTGGGGCCCAAAAATCTGGAAAAATCCCCCCCAAAAATCTGGAAAAATCCCAAAAAAAACCCCAGAAAAATCCCAAAAAAACCTCCGGAAAAATCCCCAAAAAATCCCCAAAAATCCCAAATTCCAAGGTCCTGGAATTCCAAAGTCTTTTGGGGCCCAAAAATCCTGAAAAATCCCAAAAAAAATTCCAGAAAAAATCCCAAAAAAATCCCCAAAAATTCCAAATTCCAAGGTCTTTTGGGGTCCAAAATCCGGAAAAATCCCCAAAAACTCCCCCAAAAAATCCGGAAAAATCCAAAAAAATCTGGAAAAATCCCAAATTCCAAGGTCCTGGAATTCCAAGATCTTTTGGGGCCCAAAAATCTGGGAAAATCCCCCCAAAAAATCTGGGAAAATCCCAAAAAAGTCCCGAAAAATCCCAAAAAAATCCCCAAAATTCCCCCTGGAATTCCAAGGTCTCAGGAGCTTTTCCAAGCCCGGAATTCCAGGATTTTCTCCTTTCCCAAACAATTCCAGGATTTTCGGGGCCTTCCCCTTCCTTTGGAGCCCAAAAATCCCAAAATATCCCCAAAAAAATCCCAAAAAATTCGGAAAAATCCCAAATTCCAAGGTCCTGGAATTCCCAGGTCTTTTGAGGCCCAGAAATCCGGAAAAATCCCCAAAAAATCCGGAATAATCCCCCCAAAAAATCCAGAAAAAATCCCCAAAAAATCCTGAAAATCCCCCAAAAAATCTGGAAAATCCCAAATTCCAAGGTCCTGGAATTCCAAGATCTTTTGAGGTCCAAAAATCCCAAAAAACTCCAGGAAAATCCCAAATTCCAAGATCCTGGAATTCCCAGGTCTTTTGGGGCCCAAAAATTCCCAAAAAATCCCAAATTCCCCCTGGAATTCCCAGGTCTTTTGGGGCCCAAAAATCTGGAAAAATCCCCCCAAAAAAATCTGGAAAAATCCCAAAAAAACCCCAGAAAAATCCCAAAAAAATCTGGGAAAATCCCAAATTCCAAGGTCCTGGAATTCCAAGGTCTTTTGGAGCCCAAAAATCCTGAAAAATCCCCCAAAAAATCCCCCAAAAAATCCGGAAAAATAAAAAAAAAAAAAAAGTGGAAAATCCCGAATTCCAAGATCTTTTGAGGCCCAAAAATCCCAAAAAAATCCCCAAAAAACTCCCAAAAAATCCCCAAAAAACTCCCAAAAATCCCAAATTCCTCCTGGAATTCCAAGGTCTTTTGGGGCCCAAAAATCTGGAAAATCCCCCCAAAAAATCTGGGAAAATCCCCCAAAAAATCTGGGAAAATCCCAAAAAAGTCCAGAAAAATCCCCAAAAATCCCCAAAATTCCCCCTGGAATTCCAAGGTCTCAGGAGCTTTTCCAAGCCCGGAATTCCAGGATTTTCTCCTTTCCCAAACAATTCCAGGATTTTCGGGGCCTTCCCCTTCCTTTGGAGCCCAAAAATCCCCAAAATATCCCCAAAAAAATCCCAAAAAATTCGGAAAAATCCCAAATTCCAAGGTCCTGGAATTCCAAGGTCTTTTGGGGCCCAAAAATCCCAAAAAATCCCAAAATAATCCGGAAAAATCTCCAAAAAAATCCCCAAAAATTCTGGAAAAATCCCAAATTCCCCCTGGAATTCCCAGGTCTTTTGGGGCCCAAAAATCTGGAAAAATCCCCCCCAAAAATCTGGAAAAATCCCAAAAAAACCCCAGAAAAATCCCAAAAAAATCTGGAAAAATCCCAAATTCCAAGGTCCTGGAATTCCAAGGTCTTTTGGGGCCCAAAAATCCCAAAAAAATCCCCCAAAAAATCTGGAAAAATCCCCAAAAAATCCCCAAAAATCCCCAAAAAACTCCCAAAAAATCCCAAATTCCCCCTGGAATTCCAAAGTCTTTTGGGGCCCAAAAATCCAAAAAAAATCCCCCAAAAACTCCCTAAAAATCCCCCAAAAATACGGAAAATCCCAAATTCCAAGGTCCTGGAATTCCAAGGTCTTTTGGGGCCCAAAAATCCCAAAAAATCCCTCAAAAAATCCGGAAAAAATCCCCCCAAAATCCCCAAAAATTCCAAATTCCAAGGTCTTTTGGGGTCCAAAAATCCGGAAAAATCCCCAAAAACTCCCCCAAAAAATCCGGAAAAATCCCAAAAAATCTGGAAAAATCCCAAATTCCAAGGTCCTGGAATTCCCAGGTCTTTTGGGGCCCAAAAATCCCAAAAAAATCCCCAAAAAAATCCCCAAAAAAGTCCCCAAAAATCCCAATAATTCCCCCTGGAATTCCAAGGTCTCAGGAGCTTTTCCAAGCCCGGAATTCCAGGATTTTCTCCTTTCCCAAACAATTCCAGGATTTTCGGGGCCTTCCCCTTCCTTTGGAGCCCAAAAATCCCCAAAATATCCCCAAAAAAATCCCAAAAAATTCGGAAAAATCCCAAATTCCAAGGTCCTGGAATTCCAAGGTCTTTTGGGGCCCAGAAATCCGGAAAAATCCCAGAAAAAATCCCCAAAAAACTCCAAAAAATCCCAAAAAACTCCCAAAAATCCCAAATTCCCCCTGGAATTCCCAGGTCTTTTGGGGCCCAAAAATCTGGAAAAATCCCCCCAAAAAAATCTGGAAAAATCCCAAAAAAACCCCCAGAAAAATCCCAAAAAAACCTCCGGAAAAATCCCCAAAAAATCCCCAAAAATCCCAAATTCCAAGGTCCTGGAATTCCAAAGTCTTTTGGGGCCCAAAAATCCTGAAAAATCCCAAAAAAATTCCAGAAAAAATCCCAAAAAAATCCCCAAAAATTCCAAATTCCAAGGTCTTTTGGGGTCCAAAAATCCGGAAAAATCCCCAAAAACTCCCCCAAAAAATCCGGAAAAATCCCAAAAAAATCTGGAAAAATCCCAAATTCCAAGGTCCTGGAATTCCAAGGTCTTTGGGGCCCAAAAATCCCAAAAAAAATCCCCAAAAAAATCTGGAAAAATCCCCAAAAAAATCCCCAAAAAAGTCCCCAAAAATCCCAAATTCCTGCTGGAATTCCAAGGTCTCAGGAGCCTTTCCAAGCCCAGAATTCCAGGATTTATGGCCCTTTTCCCAAATTTATGGGTGGGAATTTTGGGTGGAAATTTTGGGAATTCTCGTTCTCCACCCAGGATTTTTGGCCTTTTCCTGAATTTTTGGGTGGGAATTTTGGGAATTTTGGGGTGGGAATTTGGGAATTCTCATTTTCCCCCAGGGTTTTTAGGTGGGAATTTTGGGAATTTTGGGCATTCCCATTTTTCCCCAGGGTTTTTGGGGATTTTGGGGTGGGAATTTTGGGAATTTTAGGTGGGAATTTTGGGAATTCTCATTTTCCATCCAGGATTTTTGGCCTTTTCCCAAATTTTTTGGGGGATTTTTGGGTGGGAATTTTGGGGGTGGGAATTTTGGGAATTCTCCTTTTCCACCCAGGATTTTTGGCCTCTTCCCGAATTTTGGGAATTTTGGGAATTTTCCTTTTCCATCTGGGATTTTTCTCCTTTTCCCGAATTCTTTGGGATTTTGGGGTGGGAATTTTGGGAATTCTCATTTTCCATCTGGGATTTTTGGCCTTTTCCTGAAGTTCTGGTTGGGAATTTTGGGAATTCTCATTTTCCACCCAGGATTTTTGAGATTTTTGGGTGGGAATTTTGGGAATTCTCATTTTCCATCCGGGAATTTTGGGGATTTTGGGAATTTTGGCCATTCCCGTTTTCCCCAGGGTTTTTGGGTGGGAATTTTGGGAATTTCAGGTGGGAATTTTGGGCATTCCCGTTTTCCCCCAGGGTTTTTGGGGATTTTCAGGTGGGAATTTTGGGATTTTTGGGTGGGAATTTTGGGAATTCTCGTTCTCCATCCAGGATTTTTGGGTGGGAATTTGGGGTGGGAATTTTGGGAATTCCCATTTCCCCCAGAGTTTTGGGGATTTTGGGGTGGGAATTTTGGGCATTTTGGGCATTCCCGTTTTCCATCTGGGATTTTGGGGTGGGAATTTTGGGAATTTTGGGAATTTTGGGTGGGAATTTTGGGCATTCCCGTTTTCCCCCAGGGTTTTTGGGGTGGGAATTTTGGGAATTTTGGGGTGGGAATTTTGGGGTGGGAATTTTGGGCATTCCTGTTTCCCCCAGGGTTTTTGGGGATTTTTGGGTGGGAATTTTGGAATTTTGGGAATTCTCGTTCTCCATCCAGGACTTTCGGGAATTTTGGGAATTGTGGGAATTGTGGGCATTCCCGTTGTCCCCCAGGGTTTTTGGGGATTTTGGGCTGGGAATTTTGGGAATTCTCATTCTCCTTCTGGGATTTTTGGCCTTTTCCCGAATTTTTGGGTGGGAATTTTGGGAATTTTGGGAATTCTCATTCTCCATCCAGATTTTTGGGAATTTTGGGTGGGAATTTTGGGAATTCTCATTTTCCCCCAGGATTTTGGGGTGGGAATTTGGGCATTCCCGTTTCCCCCAGGGTTTTTGGGTGGAATTTTGGGATTTTGGGGTGGGAATTTTGGGCATTCCCATTTTCCTCAGGGTTTTTGGGGTGGGAATTTTGGGAATTCTGGGTGGGAATTTTGGGAATTTTGGGAATTCTCGTTTTCCATCCGGGGATTTTGGGAATTTTGGGAATTCTCGTTTTCCCCCAGGGTTTTTGGGTGGGGAATTTTGGGAATTTTGGGCATTCCCACTTTCCCCAGGGTTTTCTCCTTTTCCTGAATATTTTTTGGGATTTTTGGCTGGGAATTTTGGGAATTCCCATTTTCCATCCAGGAATTTTGGGAATTTTGGGCATTCCCGTTTCCCCCAGGGTTTTTGGGGATTTTGGGTGGGAATTCTGGGAATTGCCGTTTCCCTCCAGGTTTTTTGGGTGGGAATTTTGGGAATTCTCATTCTCCATCTGGGATTTTTGGGAATTTTGGGTGGGAATTTTGGGAATTTCAGGTGGGAATTTTGGGAATTCCCATTCTCCATCCAGGATTTTTGGGTGGGATTTTGGGTGGGAATTTTGGGAATTCTCGTTTCCCCCAGGGTTTTTGGGTGGGAATTTTGGGAATTCTCGTTCTCCATCCGGGATTTTTGGGAATTTTGGGTGGGAATTGTGGGAATTTTGGGAATTGTGGGAATTGTGGGCATTCCCGTTGTCCCCCAGGGTTTTTGGGGATTTTGGGGTGGGAATTTTGGGAATTCTCGTTTTCCCCCAGGATTTTTAGGTGGGAATTTTGGGAATTTTGGGCATTCCCATTTTTCCCCCAGGGTTTTTGGGGATTTTGGGGTGGGAATTTTGGG
>NW_027269381.1:0-157085 GCF_023055355.1 Agelaius tricolor | reverse complement strand
AATTTTGGGAATTTTGGGTGGGAATTTTGGGTGGGAATTTTGGCAATTCTCGTTTTCCATCCAAGATTTTTGAGTGGGAATTTTGGCTGGGAATTTTGGGAATTCTCATTTTCCCCCAGGGTTTTTGGGTGGGAATTTTGGGAATTTTGGCCATTCCCGTTTTCCCAGGGTTTTTGGGTGGGAATTTTGGGAATTTCAGGTGGGAATTTTGGGCATTCCCGTTTTCCCCCAGGGTTTTTGGGGTGGGAATTTTGGGAATTTTGGGGTGGGAATTTTGGGGTGGGAATTTTGGGCATTCCTGTTTCCCCCAGGGTTTTTGGGGATTTTTGGGTGGGAATTTTGGGAATTTTGGGAATTCTCGTTCTCCATCCAGGACTTTCGGGAATTTTGGGTGGGAATTTTGGGAATTGTGGGTGGGAATTTTAGGAATTCCCGTTTTCCATCTGGGATTTTTGGCTGGGAACTTTGGGAATTTTGGCCATTCCCGTTTCCCCAGGGTTTTTGGGTGGGGAATTTTGGGAATTTTGGGTGGGAATTTTGGGCATTCCCATTTTCCCCAGGGTTTTCTCCTTTTCCTGAATATTTTTTGGGATTTTTGGCTGGGAATTTTGGGAATTCCCATTTTCCATCCAGGAATTTTGGGAATTTTGGGCATTCCCGTTGTCCCCCAGGGTTTTTGGGGATTTTGGGGTGGGAATTCTGGGAATTGCCGTTTCCCTCCAGGTTTTTTGGGTGGGAATTTTGGGAATTCTCATTCTCCATCTGGGATTTTTGGGAATTTTGGGTGGGAATTTTGGGAATTTCAGGTGGGAATTTTGGAATTCCCATTCTCCATCCAGGATTTTTGGGTGGGAATTTTGGGTGGGAATTTTGGGAATTCTTGTTTCCCCCAGGGTTTTTGGGTGGGAATTTTGGGAATTCTCGTTCTCCATCCGGGATTTTTGGGAATTTTGGGTGGGAATTGTGGGAATTGTGGGAATTGTGGGCATTCCCATTTTTCCCCCAGGGTTTTTGGGGATTTTGGGGTGGGAATTTTGGGAATTCTCGTTTGCCCCCAGGATTTTTAGGTGGGAATTTTGGGAATTTTGGGCATTCCCATTTTCCCCAGGGTTTTTGGCGATTTTGGGGTGGGAATTTTGGGAATTTTGGGTGGGAATTTTGGGAATTTTGGGAATTCTCGTTTTCCATCCGGGAATTTTGGGGATTTTCAGAATTTTGGGCATTCCTGTTTTCCCTCAGGGTTTTTGGGAATTTTGGGGTGGGAAGTTTGGGAATTTTGGGTGGGAATTTTGGGAATTCTCCTTTTCCACCCAGGATTTTCTCCTTTTCCCGAATTTTTTGAGGATTTTTGGGTGGGAATTTTGGGAATTCTCATTTTCCACCCAGGATTTTTGGCCTCTTCCCAAATTTTGGGAATTTTCCTTTTCCATCTGGGATTTTTCTCCTTTTCCCGAATTCTTTGGGATTTTTGGGTGGAATTTTGGGAATTCTCGTTTCCCTCCAGGGTTTTTGGGTGGGAATTCTGGGAATTCTCATTTTCCCACCCAGGATTTTTGGGAATTTTGGGTGGGAATTTTGGGAATTCTCGTTTTCCATCCAAGATTTTTGAGTGGGAATTTTGGGGTGGGAATTTTGGGAATTCTCATTTTCCCCCAGGGTTTTTGGGTGGGAATTTTGGGAATTTTGGGCATTCCCGTTTTCCCCAGGGTTTTCTCCTTTTCCTGAATATTTTTTGGGGATTTTGGGGTGGGAATTTTGGGGTGGGAATTTTGGGAATTCTCATTTTCCACCCAGGATTTTTCTCCTTTTCCCGAATTTTTTTTGGGAATTTTGGGTGGGAATTTTGGGAATTCTCGTTTTCCATCCAGGAATTTTGGGGATTTTGGGAATTTTGGGGTGGGAATTTTGGAATTTTGGGGTGGGAATTTTGGGAATTCTTGTTTTCCCCCAGGATTTTTAGGTGGGAATTTTGGGAATTTTGGGCATTCCCATTTTTCCCAGGGTTTTTGGGGATTTTGGGGTGGGAATTTTGGGAATTCTCATTTTCCATCTGGGATTTTTGGCCTTTTCCTGAAGTTCTGGTTGGGAATTTTGGGAATTCTCATTTTCCCCCAGGATTTTGGGGTGGGAATTTTGGGCATTTTCCTGTTTTCCCCCAGGGTTTTTGGGGGATTTTGGGGTGGGAATTTTGGGGTGGGAATTCTGGGAATTCTGGGTGGGAATTTTGGGAATTTTGGGGTGGGAATTTTGGGAATTTTCCCGTTCTCCCAGGTTTTTCCCGGGATCACCAGGACGAACTCGTGGAGGGGCTGCAGTCGCTCCAGGAGGGGCTGGAAAATCCCAACCCCGACCCCAACCCCGACCTCTTCCAGAGCTGCACCAGGATCGGGGTGGTGAGAACGGAAATTCGGGAATTTTGGGAAATTTGGGAATTTTGGGGGAATTGGGGGAATTTTGGGGAATTTTTTTGGCTTTTTTTTGAGATTTTGGGGGGATTTAATGGAATTTTTGGGGGAATTTTGGGGGAATTTTCTTGCTTTTTTTGAGATTTTTGGGGATTTTATGGGGATTTTTGGGAGAATTTTGGGGGAATTTGGGGAATTTTGGGGAATTTTTTTGAGATTTGGGGGGGTTTATGGAAATTTTGGGGGAATTTTGGGGGATTTTATGGGGATTTTGGGGGAATTTTGGGAATTTTTTTGGCTTTTTTTGAGATTTTGGGGGGTTTTATGGAATTTTTGGGAGAATTTTGGGGATTTTTTGCTTTTTTTGAGATTTTCGGGGGTTTTATGGAATTTTTGGGGGAATTTTGGGGGATTTTTGGGAGAATTTTGGGGAATTTTTTTGGCTTTTTTTTGAGATTTTGGGGGGGTTTAATGGAATTTTTGGGGGAATTTTGGGGGAATTTTCCTGCTTTTTTTGAGATTTTTGGGGATTTTATGGGGATTTTTGGGAGAATTTTGAGGGAATTTTGGGGGAATTCTTTTGGATTTTTTTTTTTTGAGATTTTGTGGGGGGTTTTATGGAATTTTTGGGGGAATTTTGGGGAATTTTGGGGGAATTTTTTGGCTTTTTTTGAGATTTTGTGGGGGTTTTATGGAATTTTTGGCGGAATTTTGGGGGAATTTTCTTGCTTTTCTTGAGATTTTTGGGGATTTTATGGGGATTTTTGGGAGAATTTTGGGGGAATTTGGGGAATTCTTTGGCTTTTTTTGAGATTTGGGGGGGTTTATGGAATTTTTGGGGGAATTTTTGGGGATTTTATGGGGATTTTGGGGGAATTTTGGGGAATTTTTTTGGCTTTTTTTGAGATTTTGGGGGAGGTTTATGGAATTTTTGGGAGAATTTTGGGGATTTTTTTGCTTTTTTTTGAGATTTTCGGGGGTTTTATGGAATTTTTGGGGGAATTTTGGGGGATTTTTGGGAGAATTTTGGGGGAATTTTTTGGCTTTTTTGAGATTTTGGGGGGATTTAATGGAATTTTTGGGGGAATTTTGGGGGAATTTTCCTGCTTTTTTGAGATTTTTGGGGATTTTATGGGGATTTTTGGGAGAATTTTGGGGGAATTTGGGGAATTCTTTTGGATTTTTTTTTTGAGATTTTGGGGGAGGTTTATGGAAATTTTGGGGGATTTTTGGGAGAATTTTGGGGGAATTTTTTGGCTTTTTTTGAGTTTTTTTGGGGATTTTTGGGGGGATTTTTTGGGGGAATTTTTTTGCTTTTTTTGAGATTTTCAGGGGGCGGTTTATGGAATTTTTGGGGTAATTTTAGGAGATTTTATGGGGATTTTGGGAGAATTTTGGGGAATTTTTTGGGCTTTTTTTTGAGATTTTGGGGGTCTTTATGGAAATTTCGGGGGAATTTTGGGAGATTTTTGGGAGAATTTTGGGGGAATTTTGGGGGATTTTTGGGAGAATTTTGGGGGAATTTTTTTGGCTTTTTTTGAGTTTTTTGGGGGGTTTTATGGAATTTTTGGGGGAATTTTGGGGGGATTTTTTTTGGCTTTTTTTGAGATTTTTGGGGAATTTTGGGGGATTTTTTGGGGGGATTTTGAGGGAATTTGGGGGAATTCTTTTGGATTTTTTTTTGAGATTTTGTGGGGGGTTTTATGGAATTTTTTGGGGATTTTTGGGGAATTTTGGGGGAATTTTTTTGGCTTTTTTTTGAGATTTGGGGGGATTTAATGGAATTTTTGGGGGAATTTTGGGGGAATTTTCTTGCTTTTTTTGAGATTTTTGGGGATTTTTGGGAGAATTTTGGGGGAATTTTGGGGAATTTTTTTGGCTTTTTTGAGATTTTGGGGGGATTTTATGGGATTTTTGGGGAATTTGGGGGGATTTGGGGAATTTTGGGGGATTTTTTTGGCTTTTTTTTGAGATTTCGGGGGGGATTTTATGGAATTTTGGGGGAATTTTGGGGGATTTTTGGGAGAATTTTGGGGAAATTTTGGGGGATTTTTGGGAGAATTTGTGGGGAATTTGGGGGAATTTTGGGGAATTTTTTTGGCTTTTTTGAGATTTTTGGGGGAGATTTTATGGAATTTTTGGGAGAATGTTGGGAGAATTTTGGGGGAATTTGGGGGGATTTTTGGGGGAATTTTGGGGGAATTTTTTGGCTTTTTTTTGAGATTTTGGGGGGCGGTTTTGGGAGAATTTTGTGGATTTTTGGGAGAATTTTGGGGGAATTTTGGGGAAATTTGGGGGATCTTTTTTGAGATTTTAGGGGGGATTTTATGGGATTTTTGGGGGAATTTTGGGTGAATTTGGGGAGTTTTAAGAAACTTTTTTTGCTTTTTTTTTTTGAGATTTGGGGGCGATTTTGGGAATTTTTGGGGATTTTTGGGGGAAGATTTGGAATTTTGCAGGGATTTTGGGGGAATTTTTTTTCATTGTTAGGAGAATTTTTTGGGGCTTAATTAAAAATTTCTGAGAATTTTTGCGGAGATTTTGAAGAATTTCCGGAGAATTTGGGGGCATTTTACCGAATTCTGGGGGAATTTTTTGGGAATTTTTTGAGATTCTGGGGGACATTTTATGGAAATTTTGGAGAATTTATGGGGATTTTTGGGAATTTTTTCTCTTTTTTTTGAGAATTTTTTGGGTGTTTTAAAAATTTCTGAGAATTTATGGGGAGATTTCTGAGAATTTTTGGAGATTTTGGGGGGATTTTATGGGGATTTTAGGGGAATTTTGGGGGAATTTGGGGGAATTTTGGGGGAATTTTTTTGGCTTTTTTTGAGATTTCAGGGGGATTTAATGGAATTTTTGGGAGATTTTATGGGGATTTTGGGAGAATTTTGGGGAATTTGGGGGAATTTTTTTTTGGCTTTTTTTGAGATTTTGGGCAGGGGTTTGTGGAATTTTTGGGGAAATTTGGGGGATTTTTGGGAGAATTTTGGGGGAATTTGGGGAAATTTTCTTGGCTTTTTTTGAGATTTTGGGGGAGATTTTATGGAATTTTTGGGAGAATGTTGGGAGAATTTTGGGGGAATTTGGGGGGATTTTTGGGAGAATTTGTGGGGAATTTGGGGGAATTTTTTGGCTTTTTTTGAGATTTTTGGGGGAATTTTGGGGAATTTTTTTGGCTTTTCTTTGAGATTTTGGGGGAGATTTTATGGAATTTTTGGGAGAATTTTGGGGGATTTTTGGGAGAATTTTTTGGCTTTTTTATGAGATTTGGGGGGTGGTTTTGGGAGAATTTTGGGGATTTTTGGGAGAATTTTGGGGGATTTTTGGGAGAATTTTGGGGGATCTTTTTTGAGATTTTGGGGGGGATTTTATGGATTTTTGGGGGAATTTTGGGTGAATTTGGGGAATTTTGAGAAATTTTTTTGCTTTTTTTTGAGATTTGGGTGGGATTTTGTGGAATTTTTGGGGGAATTTTTGGGGATTTTTTGGGAGAATTTGGGGGAATTTTGGGGGGATTTTTTTTGCCTTTTTTTGAGATTTTGGGGGGGATTTGATGGATTTTTGGGGGAAGATTTGGAATTTTGCAGGGATTTTTGAGAATATTTGGGGGGTTTTTAAAAAATTTTGGAGAATTTTTGGGGGATTTTTGGGAGAATTTTGGGGAAATTTGGGGGGATTTTGGGGATTTTTTTTGCTTTTTTTTGAGATTTGGGGGGATTTTATGGAATTTTTGGGGGAATTTTGGGAGAAGGTTGGAGAATTTTGGGGGAATTTGGGGATTTTTTTTTGCTTTTTTTTAATTTGAGGGGGATTTTGTGGAATTTTTGGGGAATTGTTTGAGATTTTGGGGATTTTATGGGGATTTTGGGAGAATTTTGGGGGGCTTTTTGGGGGGACTTTTTTGGGGGAATTTTGGGGAATTTGAGGAATTTTTTTGCTTTTTTTTTAAATTTTGGGAGGGATTTTAAGGAATTTTTGGAGAATTGTTTGAGATTTTGGGGATTTTCTGGGGATTTTGGGACTTTTATGGGGGAAGATTTGGAATTTTGCAGGGATTTTGGGAATTTTTTTCTCTTTTTTTGAGAATTTTTTGGTTTTTTTTTTTTAAATTTTGAGAATTTTTTGAGAATTTTTTGGGGGGGTTCATGAAATTTTTGGGAGAATTTTGGACTTTTTAGGGGAAGATTTGGAATTTTGGGGGACTTTTTTCTCTTTTTTTTGTGAACTTTTTGGGTTTTGTTAAAAATCTCTGAGAATTTTTGGGGAGATTTTTGAGGATTTTGGGGAATTTTTTGAGATTTTGGGAGGGATTTGATGGGGATTTTCGGGGAATTTTGGGGGATTTTTGGGACTTTTTTTCTCTTTTTTTGAGAATTTTTTTGGTTTGTTAAGAATTTCTGAGAATTTTTGGGAGATTTTGGAGTATTTTTGGAGATTTTTTGGGGGTTTTATGAAATTTTTGGGGGATTTTGGGGAATATTCTGAGAATTTTGGAGCCATTTTGGAGAATTTGGGGAGGTTTTACCAAATTCTGGGGAAATTTTTTAATAATTTTTTGAAGATTTTAGGAATGTTTTTGCGATTTTGGGGGAATTTTATGGAACTTTTGGGATTTTTGGGGTGGGGATTTTATGCGGATTTTTTTAGGGGGATTTAATGGAAATTTTGGGAATTTAGGGGAATTTTGTTGGGGTTTTATGAAATTTTGTTGGGGGGGTTTGGGAATTTTTGGAGAAGTTTTGGGAGGATTTGATGGGATTTTTGCTGGGATTTTATTCGGATTTATGCAATTTTTTATGTGAATTTTATGGGATTTATGGGATTTTTTTTGTTGATTTTTTCCCTTTCTTTCTTTGCCATTTTTTTGGGAATTTTTGTAGGAATTCCCAATTTTCGCCCTCCCTGCAAGTTCTGGAATTTTTGGGGGATTTTTGGGGGGATTTTTTTGGGGGATTCATGGGTTTTTTGGGGGCATTTTTTGGGCTTTTTTGGATGATTTTTAAAATTATTTTTATTTTATTTTTAGGATATTTTTGAGTTTTCCTTGGGGTTTTTATGGAGATTTTTTGGGAGGCATTTTTGGGAGGATTCAGAGGATTTTCAGTGGCTGTTTAGAGATTTTTTCAATTTTTTTTTCAATTCTAGAATTTTTTAGGGGGGGTTTCTTTGCTTTTTTTGGATTTTCTTTGCAATTTTTTGGGGGTTTTCATTGGGACTTTTGGGGGATTTATGGGATTTTTGGGGGGATGCTGTGAGGGTTTCTGGGAGATATTTTGGGGTTTTTTGGGGGATTTTTGGATTTTTGGGGGGGATTTTTGCGTGAATTTTAAGATTTTTTGGGATTTTTTTAAGGATTTTTAATTTCTATGAATTTTAGGTTTTTTTTTTTTTGGTGGGGATGGGCTTGGTTTTCTTTGGGATTTTTTGGGGTTTCCATTGGGATGGATGGGATTTTTTCCTTGATTTTTTTAACCTTTTCTTGGCGATTTTTGCGGGAATTTTTTCCGGAATTCCGGATTTTTCCCATTTTTTCCCCATTTTCCCCCCTGTCCGCAGGTTCTGGGCAGGAGAATCCCCCTGGAATCTTTGGGGGATTTTGGGGGGGGATTTTTTTAATTTTTTTTTTACTTTTTGGGATATTTTTTGAGTTTTCCTTGGGGTTTTTATGGGGATTTTTTGGGGTTTTTTGGGGGGCATTTTTGGGAGGATTCAGAGGATTTTCAGTGGCTGTTTAGAGATTTTTTTTCAATTTTTTTTTCAATTTCTAGAATTTTTGGGGGGGTTTATTTGGTTTTTTTTGGGTTTTCTTTGAAGTTTTTTTGGGGTTTTCATTGGGACTTTTGGGGGATTTATGGGATTTTTGGGGGGATGCTGTGAGGTTTCTGGGAGATATTTTGGGGTTTTTTGGGGGATTTTTGGGATTTTTGGGGGGGATTTTTGCGTGAATTTTAAGATTTTTTGGGATTTTTTTAAGGATTTTTAATTTCTATGAATTTTAGGTTTTTTTTTTTTTTGGTGGGGATGGCTTGGGTTTTCTTTGGGATTTTTTGAGGTTTCCATTGGGATGGATGGGATTTTTTCCTTGATTTTTTAACCTTTTTCTTGGCGGTTTTTGCGGGAATTTTTTCCGGAATTCCAGATTTTTCCCATTTCTCCCAATTTTTCCCCATTTTCCCCCCTGTCCGCAGGTTCTGGGCAGGAGAATCCCCCTGGAATCTTTGGGGGATTTTGGGGGGATTTTTTAATTTTTTTTTTTACTTTTTGGGATATTTTTTGAGTTTTCCTTGGGGTTTTTATGGGGATTTTTGGGGTTTTTTGGGGGGCATTTTTGGGAGGATTCAGAGGATTTTCAGTGGCTGTTTAGAGATTTTTTCAATTTTTTTTTCAATTTCTAGGATTTTTTGGGGGGGTTTATTTGGGGTTTTTTGGGTTTTCTTTGCAATTTTCTGGGGGTTTTCATTGGGACCTTTGGGGGATTTCTGGGATTTTTGGGGGGATGCTGTGAAGTTTCTGGGAGATATTTTGGGGTTTTTTGGGGGATTTTTGGGGGGGATTTTTTGGGCATTTTAAGATTTTTTTGTGGATTTTTTAAGGATTTTTTTTTAAATTTCTATGATTTTTGGGGGTTTTTTTATTTGGTGGGATGGGCTTGGGTTTTCTTCGGGATTTTTTGAGGTTTCCATTGGGATGGATGGGATTTTTTCCTTGATTTTTTAACCTTTTTCTTGGCGGTTTTTGCGGGAATTTTTTCCGGAATTCCGGATTTTTCCCATTTTTCCCCATTTTCCCCCTGTCCGCAGGTTCTGGGCAGGAGAATCCCCCTGGAATCTTTGGGGGATTTTGGGGGGGATTTTTTAAATTTTTTTTTTTACTTTTTGGGATATTTTTTGAGTTTTCCTTGGGGTTTTTATGGGGATTTTTTGAGGTTTTTTGGGGGGCATTTTTGGGAGGATTCAGAGGATTTTCAGTGGCTGTTTAGAGATTTTTTTCAATTTTTTTTTCAATTTCTAGAATTTTTGGGGGGGGTTTCTTTGGTTTTTTTTTGGGTTTTCTTTGCAATTTTCTGGGGGTTTTCATTGGGACTTTTGGGGGATTTCTGGGATTTTTGGGGGGATGCTTTGAGGTTTCTGGGAGATATTTTGGGGTTTTTTGGGGGATTTTTGGGGGGGATTTTTTGGGGCATTTAAGATTTTTTTGTGGATTTTTTTAAGGATTTTTTTTTAAATTTCTATGATTTTTGGGGGTTTTTTTATTTGGTGGGGATGGGCTTGGGTTTTCTTTGGGATTTTTTGAGGTTTCCATTGGGATTGATGGGATTTTTTCCTTGATTTTTTAACCTTTTTCTTGGCGGTTTTTGCGGAATTTTTTCCGGAATTCCGGATTTTTCCCATTTTTCCCCATTTTCCCCCCTGTCCGCAGGTTCTGGGCAGGAGAATCCCCCTGGAATCTTTGGGGGATTTTGGGGGATTTTTTTAATTTTTTTTTTTACTTTTTGGGATATTTTTTGAGTTTTCCTTGGGTTTTTATGGGGATTTTTTGGGGTTTTTTGGGGGGCATTTTTGGGAGGATTCAGAGGATTTTCAGTGGATCTTTAGAGATTTTTTTCAATTTTTTTTTCAATTCTAGAATTTTTTTGGGGGGTTTTCTTTGCTTTTTTTGGGTTTCTTTGCAATTTTCTGGGGGTTTTCATTGGGACCTTTGGGGGATTTCTGGGATTTTTGGGGGATGCTTTGAGGTTTCTGGGAGATATTTTGGGGTTTTTTGGGGGATTTTTGGGGGGGATTTTTTGGGGCATTTTAAGATTTTTTGGGGATTTTTTAAGGATTTTTTTTTTTTATTTCTACGATTTTTGGGTTTTTTTTATTTGGTGGGGATGGGGTGAGTTTTCTTCGGGATTTTTTGAGGTTTCCATTGGGATGGATGGGATTTTTTCCTTGATTTTTTAACCTTTTTCTTGGCGGTTTTTGCGGGAATTTTTTCCAGAATTCCGGATTTTTCCCATTTTTTCCCCATTTTCCCCCCTGTCCGCAGGTCTGGGCAGGAGAATCCCCCTGGAATCTTTGGGGGATTTTGGGGGGATTTTTTTAATTTTTTTTTTTACTTTTTTGGGATATTTTTGAGTTTTCCTTGGGGTTTTTATGGGGATTTTTTGGGGTTTTTTGGGGGGCATTTTTGGGAGGATTCAGAGGATTTTCAGTGGATCTTTAGAGATTTTTTTCAATTTTTTTTTCAATTTCTAGAATTTTTTTGGGGGGGTTTTCTTTGCTTTTTTCGGGTTTTCTTTGCAATTTTCTGGGGGTTTTCATTGGGACCTTTGGGGGATTTCTGGGATTTTTGGGGGGATGCTGTGAAGTTTCTGGGAGATATTTTGGGGTTTTTTGGGGGATTTTTGGGGGGGATTTTTTGGGGCATTTTAGGATTTTTTTGGGATTTTTTAAGGATTTTTTTTAATTTCTATGATTTTTGGGGTTTTTTTTATTTGGTGGGGATGGGCTTGGGTTTTCTTTGGGATTTTTTGAGGTTTCCATTGGGATTGATGGGATTTTTTCCTTGATTTTTTAACCTTTTTCTTGGCGGTTTTTGCGGGAATTTTTTTCCGGAATTCCAGATTTTTCCCATTTCTCCCAATTTTTCCCCATTTTCCCCCCTGTCCGCAGGTTCTGGGCAGGAGAATCCCCTGGAATCTTTGGGGGATTTTTGGGAGAATTTTGGGGGATTTTTGGGAGAATTTTGGGGGATTTTTTTGGGACTTTTTTGGGGAAGATTTGGAATTTTGCAGGGATTTTTGGGAATTTTTTTGTGATTTGGGGGGGGGGATTTTTGGGGGATTGTTTGAGATTTTGGGGGATTTCATGGGGATTTGGGGGGAATTTTTGCGGGAATTTTTTCCGGAATTCCGGATTTTCCCCATTTTTTCCCATTTTTCCCCATTTTCCCCCCTGTCCGCAGGTTCTGGGCAGGAGAATCCCCCCGGAGCAGCTGCTGGGGCTGCTCCTGGCCCTGCTGGAATCCTGGGATGATCCCGAGCCCGACTGCGCCCGCGGCGCCGCCGCCATCGGCAACGCCCTCATCCGGGAGAGGGGAGCCATCCTGCAGGACAAGGTCAGGATGGCCAAAAATAATGAACAAAAACTCCAAAATTAATGCCCAAAAACTCACAAATTAATGAACATAAACTCACAAATTAATGGCCAAAAACTGCAAAATTAATGAACAAAAACTGCAAAATTAATGAACAAAAAACTCCCAAATTAATGAACAAAAACTCACAAATTAATGAACAAAAACTCACAAATTAATGAACAAAATTTCAGTCTCAGAAGTTCCCCAAATTCCTCATCCGGGAGAGGGGAGGGATCCTGCAGGACAAGGGCAGGAGGAACAAAATTAATGACCAAAAACTCCAAAATTAATGAACAAAAAGTCCAAAATTAATGAACATAAACTCACAAATTAATGTCCAAAAACTCGCCAAATTAATGAACAAAAACTCACAAATTAATGAACAAAAACTCACAAATTAATGAACAAAAAATCCCCAAATTAATGCCCCAAAATCCCCAAAATTAATGCCCAAAAACTCCCAAATTAATGAACAAAAACTCCAAAATTAATGAACAAAAACTCCAAAATTAATGAAGAAAAACTCAAAAATTAATGAACAAAAACTCTGAAAAATAATACCCAAAACCCCCAAAATTAATGCCCAAAAACTCTGAAAATAATACCCAAAAACTCCCAAATTAGTGAACAAAAACTCCAAAATTAATGCCTAGAAACTCCCAAATTAATGAACAAAAACTCCCAAAATTAATGCCTAAAAATTCCTAAAATTAATGCCTAAAAACTCCCAAAATTATTGCCCAAAAATTCCCAAAATTAATGAACAAAACCTCCCCAAATTAATGAACAAAAACTCCCCAAATTAATGCCCAAAAACTCCTAAAATTAATGAACAAAAACTCCAAAATTAATGAACAAAAACTCACAAATTAATGAGCAAAAACTGCCAAAATTAATGAAGAAAAACTCCCAAAATTAATGAACAAAAATTCCCAAAATTAATGAACAAAAACTGCCAAAATTAATGAACAAAACCTCACAAATTAATGAACAAAAACTCCAAAATTAATGAACAAAAACTCCAAAATTAATGAACAAAAACGCCCAAAATTAATGCCCAAAACCCCCAAAATTAATGAACATAAACTCACAAATTAATGCCCAAAACCCCCAAAATTAATGAACATAAACTCACAAATTAATGCCCAAAACCACAAAAATTAATGAACATAAACTCACAAATTAATGAACATAAACTCCCAAATTAATGAACAAAATTTCAGTCTCAAAAATTCCCCAAATTCCTCATCCGGGAGAGGGGAGGGATCCTGCAGGACAAGGGCAGGATGGCCAAAATTAATGAACAAAAACTCCCATAATTAATGCCCAAAACCACAAAAATTAATGAACATAAACTCACAAATTAATGGCCAAAAACTCACAAATTAGTGAACAAAAACTCCCCAAATTAATGCCCAGAAACTCCCAAATTAACGCCCAAAATTCCCAAAATTAATGCTCAAAAATTCCCAAAATCAATGCCCAAAAGTCACAAAATTAATGCCCCAAAAATTCCCCAAATTAATGCTCAAAAACTCCCCAAAGTAATGAACAAAAACTCCCAAATTAATGAACAAAAACTCACAAATTAATGCCCAAAACCACAAAAATTAATGAACATAAACTCACAAATTAATGGCCAAAAACTCACAAATTAGTGAACAAAAACTCCAAAATTAATGAACAAAAACTCACAAAATTAATGAACAAAAACTCCACAATTAATGAACAAAAAGTCCAAAATTAATGAACATAAACTCACAAATTAATGCCCAAAACCACAAAAATTAATGAACATAAACTCACAAATTAATGAACAAAAAATCCCCAAATTAATGCCCCAAAATCCCCAAAATTAATGCCCAAAAACTCCCAAATTAATGAACAAAAACTCCAAAATTAATGAACAAAAACTCCCAAATTAATGAACAAAATTTCAGTCTCAAAAATTCCCCAAATTCCTCATCCGGGAGAGGGGAGGGATCCTGCAGGACAAGGTCAGGACTGACAACATCAATCAACAAAAACTCACAAAATAATGAACAAAAAGTCCAAAATTAATGGCAAAAACTCCAAAATTAATGAACAAAAACTCCCAAAAGTAATGCCGAAAAAGTCCCAGAATTGATGCCCTAAAACTCCCGAAATTCATGCTGAAAAATCCACAAATTAATGCCCAAAACCTCCCAAAATTAATGCCCAAAGATTCCCAAAATTAATGGCCAAAAACTCGCCAAATTAATGAACAAAAACTCCCCAAAATTAATAAAAATTTCCAAAATTAATGCCCAAAACCTCCCAAAATTGGTGCCCAAAAAATTCCCAAAATTAATGCCCAAAAACTCCCAAATTAATGCCCAAAATTCCCAACATTAATGCCCAAAAATTCCCAAAATCGATGCCAAAAAGTCGCAAAATTAATGCCCAAAACCTCCCAAAATTAATGAACAAAAACTCCCAAAATTAATGCACAAAAACTCCCAAAATGAATGCCCAAAGATTCCCAAAATTAATGCCGAAAAACTCCCAAAATTAATGCCCCCAAATTCCCCAAATTAATGCCAAAAATTCCAAATTAATGCCCAAACACTCCCCAAATTAATGCCCAAAAACTCCCAAATTAATAAACAAAAAGTCCCAAAATTAATGAACAAAAAGTCCCCAAATTAATGCCCAAAAATTCCCAAAATTTATGCCGAAAAACTCCCAAAATTAATGAACAAAAACTCACAAATTAATGAACAAAAACTCCAAAATTAATGAACAAAAACTCCACAATTAATGAACAAAACCTCCAAAATTAATGCCCAAAACCCCCAAAATTAATGAACATAAACTCACAAATTAATGCCCAAAACCCCCAAAATTAATGAACATAAACTCACAAATTAATGCCCAAAACCCCCAAAATTAATGAACATAAACTCACAAATTAATGAACATAAACTCACAAATTAATGAACATAAACTCACAAATTAATGAACAAAATTTCAGTCTCAAAAATTCCTCAAATTCCTCATCCGGGAGAGGGGAGGGATCCTGCAGGACAAGGGCAGGAGGAACAAAATAATGAACAAAAACTCCAAAATTAATGAACAAAAACTCCCAAAATTAATGTCCAAAAACTCGCCAAATTAATGAACAAAAAGTTGCAAAATTAATGCCCAAAAAATCCAAAATTAATGCCCAAAACTCAAAAAATTTATGCCCAAAAATTCCGAAAATTAATACCCAAAAATCCCAAAATTAAGGCCCAAAAATTCCAAAATTAATGCCCAAAACCTCCCAAAATGAATGCCCAAAAAGTCACAAAATTAATGCCCAAAAATTCAATCTCAAAAATTCCCAACATTCCTGAAATTTGGTCCCAAAATTCCCCAAATTCCTCATCCGGGAGAGGGGGGGATCCTGCAGGACAAGGGCAGAAGGAACAAAATTAATGAACAAAAACTCCCAAAATTAATGAACAAAAACTCCCAAATTAATGCCCAAAACCACAAAAATTAATGAACATAAACTCACAAATTAATGGCCAAAAACTCACAAATTAATGAACAAAAACTCCCGAATGAATGCCCAAAAACTCCAAAATTAATGAACAAAAACTCCCAAATGAATGCCCCTAAATTCCCAAAATTAATGCCCAAAAATCCCCAAATTCATGCCCAAAATTCAGTCTTAAAAATTCCCAACATTCCTGAAAATTGGTCCCAAAATTCCCCAAATTCCTCATCCGGGAGAGGGGAGGGATCCTGCAGGACAAGGGCAGAAGGAACAAAAATTTCCCCCTTTCCCCTCTCCCCATTCCCATTTCCCCCTTTCCCATCCCATTCCCATTTTTCCCTCCTTTCCCATTTCCCCTTTCCCCTCTCCCCATTCCCATTTTCCTTTATCCCCTCTCCCCATTCCCATTTCCCCCTTTCCCATCTTCTCATTCCCATTTTTCCCTTCCCCCTTTCCCCTCTCCCCATTCCCGTTTTTCCCTCCTTTCCCACCTCTTCCTTTCCCATCTCCCCATTCCCATCTTTTCCCCCCTTTCCCCTCTCCCCATTCCC
The DNA here is from genome assembly GCF_023055355.1 of Agelaius tricolor. Classification (NCBI taxonomy): domain Eukaryota; kingdom Metazoa; phylum Chordata; class Aves; order Passeriformes; family Icteridae; genus Agelaius; species Agelaius tricolor. The sequence continues at coordinate 141,498 of NW_027269381.1, read as the reverse complement.
ATTTCCCCCATTCCCATCTCCCCATTCCCATTCCCTCCTTTCCCATCTCATTCCCATCTTTCCCTCTTTCCCATCTCCCCATTTCCATTTCCCTCCTTTCCCATCTCATTCCCATTTTCTCTCCTTTCCCCTCTCCCCATTCCCGTTTTCCTTTTTCCCATCTCCCCATTCCCATCTCTTCCACCTTTCCCCTCTCCCCATTCCCTTTTCCTCCTTTCCCCTCTCCCCATTCCCATTTTCATTTTCCCCCATTCCCTTTTCCCCCATTCCCATCTCCTCCTTCCCATTTCCCCCATTCCCATCTCCCCATTCCCCCTTTCCCATTTTCCCTCCTTTCCCATTTCCCCCTTTCCCCTCTCCCCATTCCCATTTTCCTTTATCCCCTCTCCCCATTCCCATTTCCCCCTTTCCCATCCCATTCCCATTTTCCCTCCTTTCCCCTCTCCTCATTCCCATTCCCCCCTTTCCCATCTCCCCATTCCCATCTCTTCCACCTTTCCCATCTCCTCATTCCCATTCCCCCCTTTCCCCTCTCCTCATTCCCATTTTTTCCCCTTTTCCCCTCTCCCCATTCCCATTTCCCTCCTTTCCCATCTCCTCCTTTCCCCTGTCCCTATTCCCATTTTCCCCCCTTTCCCATCTCCCCATTCCCCTGTCCCCATTCCCATTTTTCCCTTCCCCTCTCCCCATTCCCATTTCCCTCCTTTCCCATTTTTTCCCCTTTCCCCTCTCCCCATTCCCATTTTCCCTCCTTTCCCCTCTCCCCATTCCCATTTCCTCCTTTCCCATGTCCCCATTCCCATTTCCCTCCTTTCTCATCCCATTCCTGTTTTTCCCTCCTTTCCCCTGTCCCCATTCCCATCTTTTCCCTCTTTTCCCCTCTCCCCTTTCCCCTCTCCCCATTCCCATTTTCCCTCCTTTCCCGTTCCCCCCCTTTCCCCTCTCCCCATTCCCATTTCCCCCTTTCCCCTCTCCCCGTTCCCCTCTCCCCATTCCCATCTCCCCATTCCCATCTTTTCCCCCCTTTCCCCTCTCCCCATTCCCATTCCCCCCTTTCCCCTCTCCCCCATTCCCATCTCCCCATTCCCATCTTTTCCCCCCTCTCCCCATCCCTGTTTCCCGCAGGTCCCGGAGCTGCTGGCGGCGCTGCATGCGCGGTTGCATTTCCTGCAGCAGCGGCAGCAGGTGCAGCAGGCGCAGGAGGCGGCGCGGGCGGAGCTGCAGCTGCAGCGGGCGGCGCAGAGCTCGGTGCTGCTCCTGGCGCTGCAGCACCCACGCAGCGTGGTCGGCTGCCTGCTGGGCAGGGCCCTGCCCTTCGACCGGTACGGGATGGGACCCGATCCCAAACGGGGGGAAATGGGCACTGATAGGGCCCCAAATCCAGCCCCAATCCAATCCTGAGTCCTGCCTGCTGGGCAGGGCCCTGCCCTTCGACGGGTACGGGATGGGGACCCCGATCCCAAATGGGGGAGCTGGGCATGGATAGGGCCCCAAATCCAGTCCCCGATCCCAAAGGGGGAATGGGCACGGATACGGCCCCAAATCCAGTGATGAATGCGGCCCCAAATCCCAGATCCAGCCCCAAATCCCAAATGGGAAATGGGCACGGATACGGCCCCAGATCCAGTCCTGAACCCTGCCCCAAATCCCAAAATCCAGCCCCAAATCCCAAACGGGGAATGGGCACGGATACGGCGCCAGATCCAGCCCCAATCCAATCCTGAGTCCTGCCTGCTGGGCAGGGCCCTGCCCTTCGATGGGTATGGGATGGGGTACGGGGGACCCCGATCCCAAACGGGGGAATGGGCACGGATACGGCCCCAAATCCAATCCCGATCCCAAAGGGGGGAAATGGGCATGGATACAGCCCCAAATCCAATCCCGATCCCAAACGGGGGAATGGGCACGGATACGGCCCCAAATCCAGTGCTGAATGCAGCCCCAAATCCCAGATCCAGCCCCAAATCCCAAAGGGGGGAGCTGGGCACGGATACGGCCCGGATCCAGTCCTGAATCCTGCCCCAAATGCGAAAATCCAGCCCCGATCCCAAATGGGAAATGGGCATGGATACGGCCCCAAATCCAGCCCCAATCCAATCCTGAGTCCTGCCCCAAATCCCAAAATCCAGCCCCAAATCCCAGATCCTGCCCCAAATCCCAGATCCTGCCCCAAATCCCAGATCCTGCCCCAAATCCCAAAGGGGGAAATGGGCATGGATATGGCCCCAGATCCAGCCCCGATCCCAAATGGGGGAAATGGGCACGGATACGGCCCCAGATCCAGTCCTGAATCCTGCCCCAAATCCCAAAATCCAGCCCCAAATCCCAAATGGGGGAGCTGGGCACGGATACAGCCCCAGATCCTGCCCCAAATCCCAAAGGGGGGAAATGGGCATGGATACGGCCCCAGATCCAGTCCTGAATGCAGCCCCAAATCCCAAAATCCAGCCCCAAATCCCAAATGGGAGCTGGGCACGGATACAGCCCCAGATCCAATCCCGATCCCAAATGGGATCTGGGCATGGATAGGGCCCCAAATCCAGTCCTGAATCCTGCCCCAAATCCCAAATCCAGCCCCAAATCCCAAATGGGATCTGGGCATGGATACGGCCCCAAATCCAGTCCCAATCCAATCCCGAATCCAGCCCCAAATCCCAGATCCAGCCCCGATCCCAAATCCAGACCCAAATCCAATATCCAATCCCAAATCCAGACCTGATCCCAAATCCAGCCCCAATCCCAAGTCCAGCCCCGATCCCGAACACAGCCCCAAATCCAGCACCAATCCTGAACCCAGCCCCAATCCCAAATCCTGCCCCAAATCCAGCCCCAAATCCAATATCCAATCTCAAATCCAGCCCCAAATCCCAAATCCAGACCCAAATCCAGCCCCAAATCCCAAATCCAGACCCAATTCCTGTTTTCCCCTCCAATCTCGAACCCAGCCCTGAATCCCAAATCCCAAATCCCACCCCAATCCCAAATACAGACCCAAATCCCAACATTCCAGCACCAAATCCCAAATCCAATAACCAATCCCAAATCCAGCCCAAATCCAGCCCCAAATCCCAAACCCAATCCTAATTTCCAGCCCCAAATCCCAAACCCAGCCCTAAATCCCAAATCCACATCCAATCCCAAACCCAGCCCTAAATCCCAAACCCAGCTCTAAATCCCAAATCCCACCCCAATCCCAAATCCAGCCCCAAATCCACCACAAACCCCAAATCCAAACCCAAATCCCAAATCCAGCCATGATCCCAAATCCCACCCCAAATCCAAACCCAAATCCCAAATCACAAATCCAGCCCCAAAATCCAGCCCCAAAATCCCAAATCCAGCCCCAATCCCAAATTTCCATTTTTATCCTCTTTTCATCCCATTTTTATCCCAGATATTTCTGGAAATTCCATTTTTTATCCCGTTTTTACCCCAAAAATTCCCTCTTTTATCCCAGAAATTCCCATTTTTATCCCACAAACTCCCTATTTTTCCCCATTTTTATCCCCAAAAATTCCCATTTTTATCCCAGAAATTCCTATTTTTACCCATTTTTATCCCTGTTTTATCCCAGAAATTCCCCTTTTCCCCCCATTTTTATCCCCGTTTTATCCCCAAAATTCCCATTTTTATCCCATACATTCCCCTTTTTATCCCAGAAATTCCTTATTTTTACCCATTTTTATCCCAGAAATTCCTTATTTTTACCCATTCTTATCCCATTTTTATCCCAAAAATTCTCATTTTTATCTCATTTATATCCCATTTTTATCCCAGAATTTCCCCATTTTTATCCCAGAAATTCTCATTTTAATCTCATTTATATCCCATTTTTATCCCAGAAATTCCCCATTTTTTCCCAATTTTTATCCCTGTTTTATGCCAGGAATTCCACTTTTTGTCCCAGAAATTCCTTATTTTCACCCATTCTTATCCCATTTTTACCCCATTCTTATCCCATTTTTATCTCATTTATATCCCATTTTTATCCCAAAAATTACCATGTTTATCCCATTTTAATCCCATTTTTATCTTAGAACTTCCCATTTTTACCCCATTTTTATCCCAGAACTTCCCATTTTTACCCCATTTTTACCCCATTTTAATCCCATTTTATCCCATTTTTTACCCCATTTATATCCCATTTTTCACCCCAGAAATTCCCATTTTTATCCCAGAAATTCCTTATTTTTACCCATTTTTATTGCCAAAATTCCCATTTTTATCTCATTTATATCCCAGTTTTATCCCAGAAATTCCCCATTTTTATCCCTGTTTTATGCCAGAAATTCCCCTTTTTATCCCAGAAATTCCTTATTTTCACCCATTCTTATCCCATTTTTATCCCAGAAATTCCCCATTTTTATCCCATTTTTATCCCCATTTTTAGCCCATTTTTAGCCCAGAAATTCCCCATTTTTATCCCATTTTTACCCCATTTTATCCCAATTTTCACCCCAGAAATTCCCCATTTTTATCCCATTTTTACCCCATTTAAATCCCATTTTTACCCCATTTTATCCCATTTTTTATCCCATTTTTACCCCATTTTATCCCATTTTTACCCCATTTATATCCCATTTTTTACCCAATTTTTACCCCATTTATATCCCAATTTTTACCCCAGAAATTCCCCATTTTTATCCCATTTTACCCCATTTTATCCTATTTTTTATCCCATTTTTATCCCCATTTTATCCCATTTTTACCCCAGAAAGTCCCCATTTTTATCCCATTTTTATCCCATTTTTTACCCCATTTTTACCCCATTTTATCCCATTTTTTATCCCATTTTTATCCCCATTTTTATCCCATTTTTACCCCAGAAAGTCCCCATTTTTATCCCATTTTTACCCCATTTTTTACCCCATTTTATTCTATTTTTATCCCATTTTTTATCCCATTTTTATCCCATTTTTTCCCATTTTTACCCAATTTTTATCCCATTTTCACCCCATTTTTTACCCCATTTTATTCCATTTTTTATCCCATTTTTTATCCCATTTTTTATCCCACTATTACCCCACTTTTACCCCATTTTCACCCCATTTTCACCCCAGAAATGCCCAAGATTTCCCATTTTCCCCCCAGCCCCACGTGCACCATGTGGAGGGCTCTGGGCACGGAGCCTTCGCTGACGTCGCAGATCCTGGAGCTGCTCCTGGAGAGGCTGAGCCGGGAAATTCCCTTCAAGGAGAGCAAATCCTTCCTGCTGGGCAGCGCCGCCGAGCGCGTGGCCACCGCCCTGCCCCTGGCCGTGAGTATCACACACAAAACTGCCCAAAAACTCCACAAAAACTGCCCAAAAACTGCCCAAAAAATCCCCACAAAATTCCCCCAAAACTCCCCAAAAACTGCCCAAAAACTCCACAAAAGCTCCACAAAAACTCCACAAAAATCCCCCAAAACTGCCCAAAAACTCCACAAAAACTCCACAAAAACTGCCCACAAAATTCCCAAGAAATCCCCACAAAACTCCCCAAAAACTGCCCAAAAACTGCCCACAAAATTCCCAAGAAATCCCCACAAAACTCCCCAAAAACTCCCCAAAAACTGCCCAAAAACTCCCCAAAAACTGCCCAAAAACTGCCCACAAAATTCCCAAGAAATCCCCACAAAACTGCCCAAAAACTGCCCAAAAACTGCCCAAAAACTGCCCAAAAACTCCACAAAAATCCCCCAAAAACTCCACAAAAACTGCCCAAAAACTCCACAAAAATCCCCCCAAAACTGCCCACAAAAACTGCCCAAAAACTCCACAAAAATCCCCCAAAAACTCCACAAAAACTGCCCAAAAACTCCACAAAAATCCCCCAAAAACTCCACAAAAATCCCCCAAAAACTCCACAAAAATCCCCCAAAAACTCCACAAAAACTGCCCAAAAACTGCCCACAAAAACTGCCCAAAAACTCCACAAAAATCCCCCAAAAACTCCACAAAAACTGCCCAACAATCCCCCAAAAACTCCACAAAAATCCCCCAAAAACTCCACAAAAACTGCCCAAAAACTCCACAAAAACTGCCCAAAAACTGCCCACAAAAACTGCCCAAAAACTCCACAAAAATCCCCCAAAAACTCCCCAAAAAATTCCCAAGGAATTTCCCCAAAAACTCCACTCAAAATTCCCCAAAAATTCCCCCAAAACTCCCCACAAAATTCCCCAAAAATTCCCCCAAAACTCCCCACAAATTTCCCCAAAAATTCCCCACAAAATTCCCCAAAAATTCCCCACAAATTTCCCCCAAAAACTCCCCCAAAAATTCCCAAGGAATTCCCCAAAAACTCCCCACAAAAATTCCCCAAAAACTCCCCAAAAACTCCCCACAAAATTCCCCAAAAATTCCCCAAAAATTCCCCAAAAACTCCTCACAAAATTACCCCAAAATTACCCCAAAAACTCCCCTCAAAAGTACCCCAAAAACTCCCCCAAAAATTCCCAAGGAATTCCCCAAAAACTCCCCACAAAAATTCCCCAAAAATTCCCCACAAAATTCCCCAAAAACTCCCCAAAAATTCCCCACAAAATTTCCCAAAACTTCCCCAAAAATTCCCCAGAAAATTCCCAAAGATTTCCCCCAAAACTCCCCACAAAATTCCCAAGGAATTCCCCACAAAATTCCCAAGAAATTCCCCCAAAAACTCCCCACAAAATTCCCAGGGAATTCCCCAAAAACTCCACACAAAATTCCCCAAAAATTCCCCAAAAACTCCCCAAAACTCCCCAAAAAATTCCCAAGGAATTCCCCAAAAACTCCCCACAAAACTCCCAGGGATTTCCCCCAAAAACTCCCCTCAAAATTCTCCAAAATTCCCCCAAAAACTCCCCACAAAATTCCCCAAAAATTCCCCCAAAATTCCCCAAGAACTCCCCACAAAATTCCCAAGGAATTCCCCAAAAACTCCCCACAAAACTCCCAGGGATTTCCCCCAAAAACTTCCCTCAAAATTCCCCAAAATTCCCCCAAAAACTCCCCACAAAACTCCCCCAAAATTCCCCAAAAATTCCCCACAAAATTCCCAGGGAATTCCCCCAAAACTCCAGAAAAAATTCCCCAAAAATTCCCCCAAAAACTCCCCCAAAAATTCCCAAGGAATTCCCCCAAAAACTCCCCACAAAATTCCCCAAAATTCCCCACAAAATCCCCAAAAATTCCCCTAAAAACTCCCCACAAAATTCCCAAAAAAATTCCCCCAAAAACTCCCTACAAAATTCCCCAAAAATTCCCCAAAACTCCCCACAAAATTCCCCAAAAAATTCCCCAAAAACTCCCCACAAAATCCCCAAAAATTCCCCCAAAACTCTCCACAAAATTCCCCAAAAATTCCCCCAAAAAGTCCCGAAAAATTCCTCAAAAATTTCCAACGAATTCCCAATGAAATTCCAAAGAAATTCCCCCCCAAAAAATTCCCAAGGAATTCCCCAAAATATACCCAAAAAAATCCCCCTGGAATTCCCCAAAAATCGCCAAAAATTCTACCCAAAATTGCCAAGGAATTCTCACGAAACTCCCCCCAAAATTCCCACGGAATTCCCAAAAAATTCCCCAAGGAATTCCCCAAACATTTTAAAAAAAAGTTCACCCAAATCTGTGGGAGAAACCCCAAATCCATGGGAATTCCAGCACAAAAAGCCCCAAATCCGTGGGAATTCTATCAGGAAAAGCCCCAAATCCATGGAAGAAACCCCCAAATCCACAGAAATTCCAACAGGAAAAACCCCAAATCCATGAGGGAAAACCCCAAATCCATGGGAATTCCAACAGGAAAAGCCCCAAATCCATGGGAATTTCATCAGGAAAAACCCCAAATCCGTGGGACAAAATCCCAAATCCGTGGGAGAAACCCCAAATCCTTTGGAGAAATGCCCAAATCCACAGAAATTCCAGCAGGAAAAACCCCAAATCCATGGGAGAAAACCCCAAATCCATGGGAATTCCATCAGAAAAAGCCCCAAATCCATGGGAATTCCAACAGGAAAAGCTCCAAATCCGTGGGACAAACCCCCAAATCCCTGGGAGAAAAGCCCCAAATCCATGGGAATTCCAACAGGAAAAACCCCAAATCCGTGGAAGAAACCCCCAAATCCATGGGAGAAAATCCCAAATCCATGGGAATTCCATCAGGAAAAGCCCAAATCTGTTGGAGAAACCTCCAAATTTATGGAAGAAAAGCCCAAATCCATGGGAATTCCGACAGGAAAAAAAAACCCCAAACCCGTGGGAATTCCATTACTAAAATCCCAAATCCATGGGAGAAACCCCCAAACCCCTGGGAATTCCATCAGGAAAAGCCCCAAATCCATGGGAATTCCCTCTGGAAAAACCCCAAATCCATGGGAGAAAACGCCAAATCCTTTGGAGAAATGCCCGAATCTGCAGTAATTCCAACAGGAAAACCCCAAATCCGTGGAAGAAACCCCAAAATCCATGGGAGAAAACCCCAAATCCATGGGAATTCCATCAGCAAAAGCCCCAAATCCATGGGAATTCCATCAGAAAAAGCCCCAAATCCGTGGGAATTCCATCAGGAAAAGCTCCAAATTTGTGGAAGAAACCCCAAAATCCATGGGAGAAAAACCCCAAATCCTTTGGAGAAATGCCCAAATCTGTGGGAATTCCAGCAGGAAAAAAACCCAAATCCATGGGAGAAAACCCCAAATCCATGGGAATTCCAGCAGGAAAAGCCCCAAATCCGTGGGAATTCCATTACTAAAATCCCAAATCCATGGGCAAAAACCCCAAATCCATGGGAATTCCAGCAGGAAAAGCCCCAAATCCGTGGGAATTCCATTACTAAAATCCCAAATCCATGGGCAAAAACCCCAAATCCATGGGAATTCCATCAGGAAAAGCCCCAAATCCGTGGAAGAAACCCCCAAATCCATGGGAGAAAATCCCAAATCCATGGGAATTCCATCAGGAAAAACCCCAAATCCATGGGAGAAACCCCAAATCCACAGAAATTCCAACAGGAAAAACCCCAAATCCATGGGAATTCCAATAGCAAAAACCCCAAATCCATGGGAATTCCATCAGGAAAAACCCCCAAATCTGTGGGACAAAATCCCAAATCCATGGGAAAAACCCCCAAATCCGTGGGAATTCCATCAGAAAAACCCCAAATCCGTGGAAGAAACCCCCAAATCTGTAGAAGAAACCCCCAAACCCATGGGAATTCCAGCAGGAAAAGCCCCAAATCCATGGGAATTCCATTACTAAAATCCCAAATCCCTGGGCAAAACCCCAAATCCATGGGAATTCCATCAGGAAAAACCCCAAATCTGTGGAAGAAACCCCCAAATCCATGGGAGAAACCCCCAAACCCATGGGAATTCCAGCAGGAAAAGCCCCAAACCCGTGGGAATTCCATTACTAAAACCCCAAATCCATGGGAGAAAACCCCAAATCCGTGGGAATTCCAGCAGGAAAAACCCCAAATCCATGGGAGAAAACCCCAAATCATTTGGAGAAATGCCCAAATCCGTGGGAATTCCAGCAGGAAAAACCCCAAATCCATGGGAGAAAACCCCAAATCATTTGGAGAAATGCCCAAATCCGTGGGAATTCCAGCAGGAAAAAACCCAAATCCGTGGAAGAAACCCCCAAGGCCATGGGAGAAACCCCCAAACCCATAGGAGAAAACCCCAAATCCATGGGAATTCCATCAGGAAAAGTCCCAAACCCGTGGGAATTCCATCCCTAAAATCCCCAAATCCCCCAGAAATGCAGAACAGACAAACCCCAAACCCTCGGCACTTCCACCAGAACATCCCCAGCCCCTGGGTCTCCATCAGGGGTTAACCCCGGCGGGCACAGGGGGTTAATTAAGGGCCATTCCATCCCGGGCCATTCATTCCATCCCGGGCCATTCATTCAATCCCGGCCCATTCCATCCCGGGCCATTCATTCCATCCTGGTCCATTCCATCCCCGGCCATTCATTCCATCCCCGGCCATTCATTCCATCCCGGGCCATTCAATCCGGGGCCATTCCATCCCAGGCCATTCCATCCCGGGCCATTCAATCCCGGGCCATTCCATCCCGGCCCATTCCATCCCGGGCCATTCCATCCAGGGCCATTCATTCCATCCCGGCCCATTCCATCCCAGGCCATTCATTCCATCCCGGCCCATTCCATCCCGGGCCATTCCATCCCAGGCCATTCCATCCCAGGCCATTCCATCCTGGGCCATTCATTCCATCCCGGCCCATTCCATCCCGGGCCATTAAATCCCTGGCCATTCATTCCATCCCGGGCCATTCATTCAATCCCAGGCCATTCCATCCCAGGCCATTTAATCCCGGGCCATTCATTCAATCCTGGGCCATTCATTCAATCCCAGGCCATTCATTGAATCCCAGCCCATTCCATCCTGGGCCAATCATTCAATCCCGGGCCATTCATTCCATCCCGGGCCATTCATTCAATCCCGGCCCATTCCATCCCGGGCCATTCAATCCCAGGCCATTCCATCCCGGCCCATTCCATCCCGGGCCATTCATTCAATCCTGGGCCATTCATTCAATCCCGGGCCATTCATTGAATCCCAGCCCATTCCATCCTGGGCCAATCATTCAATCCCGGGCCATTCATTCCATCCCGGGCCATTCATTCAATCCCAGGCCATTCCATCCCGGCCCATTCCATCCCGGCCCATTCAATCCCATTTTTCCCGGGCCATTCAATCCCGGCCCATTCCATCCCGGCCCATTCATTCCATCCCGGGCCATTCATTCCATCCCGGGCCATTCATTCCATCCCGGGCCATTCATTCAATCCCAGGCCATTCCATCCCAGGCCATTTAATCCCGGGCCATTCATTCAATCCCGGGCCATTCATTCAATCCCAGCCCATTCCATCCTGGGCCAATCATTCAATCCCGGGCCATTCATTCCATCCCGGGCCATTCATTCAATCCCGGGCCATTCCAGCCCGGGTCATTCCAGCCCAGGCCATTCATTCAGTCCCGGGCCATTCATTCAATCCCGGGCCATTCCATCCCAGGCCATTCATTCAATCCCGGCCCATTCCATCCCAGGCCATTCTATCCCGTTTTTCCCGGGCCATTCAATCCCAGGCCATTCCATCCCGGCCCATTCAATCCCGGCCCATTCAATCCCGTTTTTCCCGGGCCATTCAATCCCAGGCCATTCGATCCCGGCCCATTCCATCCCGGGCCATTCATTCAATCCCGGGTCATTCCAGCCCGGGCCATTCCATCCCGGGCCATTCATTCAATCCCGAGCCATTCATTCCATCCCGGCCCATTCCATCCCGGCCCATTCCATCCCGGGCCATTCATTCGATCCCGGCCCATTCCATCCCGGGCCATTCCATCCCAGGCCATTCATTCCATCCCGGGCCATTCCATCCCGGCCCATTCCATCCCAGGCCATTCCATCCCGGGCCATTCCATCCCGGCCCATTCCATCCCGGGCCATTCATTCCATCACAGGCCATTGATTCCATCCCGGGCCATTCCATCCCGGCCCATTCCATCCCGGCCCATTCCATCCCAGGCCATTGATTCCATCCCGGGCCATTCCATCCCGGCCCATTCCATCCCGGGCCATTCATTCCATCCCAGGCCATTCCATCCCAGGCCATTCATTCAATCCCAGGCCATTCCATCCCAGGCCATTTAATCCCGGGCCATTCATTCAATCCTGGGCCATTCATTCAATCCCGGGCCATTCATTCAATCCCAGCCCATTCCATCCTGGGCCAATCATTCAATCCCGGGCCATTCATTCCATCCCGGGCCATTCATTCAATCCCGGGCCATTCCAGCCCGGGTCATTCCAGCCCGGGCCATTCATTCAATCCCGGGCCATTCATTCAATCCCGGGCCATTCCATCCCAGGCCATTCATTCAATCCCGGGCCATTCCATCCCAGGCCATTCTATCCCGGGCCATTCCATCCCGGCCCATTCCATCCCGGGCCATTCATTCCATCCCGGGCCATTCATTCCATCCCGGGCCATTCATTGAATCCCAGCCCATTCCATCCCAGGCCATTCAATCAATCCCGGCCCATTCAATCCCGGCCCATTCAATCCCGTTTTTCCCGGGCCATTCCATCCCGGGCCATTCATTCAATCCCAGCCCATTCAATCCCGGGCCATTCATTCCATCCCGAGCCATTCATTCCCGTTTTTCCCGGCCCATTCATTCCATCCCGGGCCATTCGATCCCATTTTTCCCGGGCCATTCAATCCCGGCCCATTCAATCCCAGCCCATTCAGTCCCGGGCCATTCATTCAATCCGGGGCCATTCATTCCATCCCGAGCCATTCATTCCCGTTTTTCCCGGCCCATTCATTCCATCCCGGGCCATTCGATGCCGTTTTCCCGGGGTTTTTCCGGCCGCTCGCTCATGCCCCGGGGGTTCCCGTGTTTCCCTGGCAGGCCACGCTGGCCCTGGATGAGCTCATGTCTGTGCCGGAGGCGGCGGCCGCGGTCCTGGAGCGATTCCCGGAGCTCTTCCCGGCGCTGCTGCTGCGCCTCGGCTGCGCCCTGGGCGTGCGCCTGCCCCGGGCGCTGCAGGGGCGCGACAGGGCCGGCCTGGAGCCCTGCAGGTGCGAAATGGGGAAAAATGGGGGGAAAATGGGGATTTTGTGTGGGGGTGAGGCTGCCCCGGGCCCTGCAGGGGCGGGACAGGGCCGGCCTGGAGCCCTGCAGGTGCGAAACGGGGAAAAAATGGGGGAAAATGGGGGGAAAATGGGGATTTTGTGTGGGCGTGCGCCTGCCCCGGGCGCTGCAGGGGCGGGACAGGGCGCTGCAGGGGCGGGACAGGGCCGGCCTGGAGCCCTGCAGGTGCGAAACGGGGGGAAAATGGGGGAAAATGGGGATTTTGTGTGGGGGTGAGGCTGCCCCGGGCCCTGCAGGGGCGGGACAGGGCCGGCCTGGAGCCCTGCAGGTGAGAAATGGGGAAAAATGGGAATTAATGAGGGAAAAGTGGGGATTCTGTGGGGGCGTGCGCCTGCCCCGGGCGCTGCAGGGGCGGGACAGGGCCGGCCTGGAGCCCTGCAGGTGCGAAACGGGGGGAAAATGGGGGAAAATGGGGGAGAAATGGGGATTTTGTGTGGGGGTGAGGCTGCCCCGGGCGCTGCAGGGGCGGGACAGGGCCGGCCTGGAGCCCTGCAGGTGCGAAATGGAGGAAAATGGGGGGAAATGGGGGAAAATATGTGGGGAAAATGGGGATTAATGAGGGAAAAGTGGGGATTCTGTGGGGGTGAGGCGGCCTCGGGCCCTGCAGGGGCGGGACAGGGCCGGCCTGGAGCCCTGCAGGTGCGAAACGGGGGAAAAATGGGGATTTTGTGTGGGAAAAGTGGGGATTCTATGGGGGTGAGGCTGCCCCAGGCCCTGCAGGGGCGGGACAGGGCCGGCCTGGAGCCCTGCAGGTGCGAAATGGGGGAAAAATGGGGGAAAATGGGGGGAAAATGGGGATTTTGTGAGGGAAAAGTGGGGATTCTATGGGGGAAAATGGGGGGAAAATGGGGATTTTGTGAGGGAAAAGTGGGGATTCTGTGTGGGTGAGGCTGCCCCGGGCCCTGCAGGGAAGGGACAGGGCTGGCCTGGAGCCGTGCAGGTGCGAAACAGGGGAAAATGGGGAAAAAATGGGGATTTTGTGTCGGGGTGAGGCTGCCCCGGGCGCTGCAGGGGCGGGACAGGGCCGGCCTGGAGCCCTGCAGGTGCGAAATGGGGGAAAAAATGGGGATTTTGTTGGGAAAAGGGGGAAAAAAGTGGGGATTGTATTGGGAAAAGTGGGGATTTTGTGGGGAAAAAGGGGAATTCCTGGGGAAAAGTGGGGGAAATGGGGGAATTCCTGGGGAAAAGAGGCAGAAATGGGGGTTTCTATGGGGAAAAGTGAGGATTTTTGGAGAGAAGTGAGGATTTTGTAGGGAAAAGAGGGAATTCCCTAGGGAAAAGTGGGGAAAAGGGGGGATTCCTTGGGGAAAAGAGGGAATTTTGTGGTGGAAAAGGGGGAAAAAAGGTGGGGATTCCATGGGGAAAAGGCAGGAATTCTGTGGGGGAAAGTGGGAATTCTGTGGGGAATTCCATGGGGGAAAGATGGGAAGTCCATAAGGAAGAGACGGGAATTCTGTGGGGGAAAGGCGGAAATTCCGTGGGAAAGGTGGGAATTCCGTGGTGGAAAAGTGAAATTGTCCGGGGAAGTTCCGTGGGAATTCCATCGGAAAAGGGTGGGAGGTCCAGAGGGAAGAGATGGGAATTCCGTGGGGAAAGTTGGGAATTCCTCGGGGAAATTCCGTGGGGAAAGGTGGGAGTTCTGTGGGGAAAGGGCAGAAATTCCACGGGGGAAATCGGGAATTCCGTCGGGATAAAGGCAATTCTGTGGGGAAAGGCGGGAATTTAATGGGGAAAAGGCTGGAATTCCGCGGGGAAATTCCATGGGGAAAAGGGGGTTTGGTGGGAACAGGGTGGGATTGATGGGATCTGTGGGATTGAGGGGACAATGGAATAATGGAGTGGGATAATGGGATAATGGGGTGGGATCTGTGGGATCCATGGGATGGGATTGATGGGATCGATGGGATGGGATTGATGGGATGGGATGGGATTTATGGGATGGGATGGGATATGGGATTTATGGGATTGATGGGATGGGATGGGATATGGGATTTATGGGATTGATGGGATGGGATTGATGGGATGGGATGGGATTTATGGGATGGGATGGGATATGGGATTTATGGGATTGATGGGATAATGGGATGGGGGGATGGGAATGAGACAGGGATGGGAATAGGATGGGATTTATGGGATAATGGGATTTATGGGTTAATGGGATAATGGGGTGGGACCATGGGATCCATGGGGTCATGGGAGCCAAGGGTTGGGATCCCAAGGCTGGGACTGGGAATTTGGGAAGCAGGAGTGGGATGGAGCATCTGGAGCAGGGCTGGGATGCTGGAGAAGATTCCCAAAAAAAGGAGGAATGAGGGAGTGAATTCCAGGGAAACCAAGGCTGCCCCATCCCTGGAATTGTCCCATCCCGGGAGAGCGGGAAGTGTCCCATGGAAAAACTGGGAATGGGCTGATCCCAAAATTCCCTCCATCCCAAACCAGCCCGGAATTCCGTGGACACCCCTGATGTATTCCCAGCCTGGAATTGTCCCGGAATTCCCATGGGAATGGGATCACCCTTAAATCCCCTCTGTCCCCACCCCATTCCCGCATTCTGGGATTTCCCAAGCCTGGCAGATCCCGAGCTTCCCTTAATTAGTCCTTAATTAATCCCAGAGCCTCCGAGGCCTCTCCAGCGCTCCGGGGTTTTTTTTTTTTCCCCAGAATTTTCCCCTTCCCATTTCTTGTCCCACTTTTCCCTTGGCCGCCTACTCAGGGAAAGCTTCACCGGGATCTTTCCAGCGTTTTTTTGGGAAAACTCCCGGATTTTCCATTGGGAATCCACCTTGGGCCTCTCCTTGGGTTTTCCCCATGGGATCCTGGATCCTTGGGAATCACGGAATGGCCGAGGCTGGAAAACCTCTGGGATGGTCCCGTCCCATCCAGCCGTGAATCCGAGGATGCTCCACATCCCAGGGGACGTTTCCCAGGGCAGTTCCCGTCTTTGGGATCCGTTTTCCATCATTATTCCCAAATTTCCAGCACTCCAGAGGCTGCCCTGGAATCTCTGGGGTTCTCCCACTACCCCCACACACAAATTCCAGGGGACTGGGACAAATCCCGATGGGGAAATCTGGGGTGGCAGCTCCGGAGGGCGATCCCGAATCCCGGATTCCCTCCGTGTGTGGGATCCCCGTTCCGACAGCCGGGATTTATCCCTGGCTCCCCTTCCCGGTGTTTTGACGGGATAACGGATCTGTTCCAGATGTTGCTCCGCGGCAGAGCAGTCCCAGCCCTATAAATCCTTCATTCCATGGAAAAAAAAAAAGAAAATTTCCCCTCAAGTAGCTCCGGAGTTTTTCCTTTCCCTTTTTTTGTTTTTTTTTGTCTTGGATCCCGTTCCCGGTGCGCTGGGACGGCTCCAATTCCGGCACAGAATTCCCTTGGGATATCCTGGATGGAGCCAGAGCCAAACCTGAATCCAACCCCAAACTCAATCCCACATCCAATCCGAAACCCAAAAACAAATCCAACCCTGAATCCAGTCCCAAACCCAGTCCCGTATCTAATCTTGAACGCAATCCCAAATTCAATCCCAGATCCAGTCCCAAATCCAATCATAAACCCAGATTCAGTCGTGAATCCAAACCCAGATCCAATCCCGAATCCAGTCCCAAACCCAATCCCAAACCCAGTCCTGAACCTAATTTTTAACCAAATCCCAAATCCAACCCCAGATCCAATCCCAAACCCAATCCCAATCCCAAATCCAGTCCTGAATCTGATCCTGAATCCAACCCCAAACCCAATCCCAAACCCAATCCCCAATCTGATCCTGAATCCAACCCCAAACCCAAACCCAATCCCAAATCCAGTCCCAAATCCAATCCGATCCTGAATCCAACCCCAAATCCAACCTCAGATCCAATCCCAAATCCAGTCCCGAATCCAGTCCTGAATCCGATCCTGAATCCAACCCCAAACCCAACCCCAAATCCAACCCCAAATCCAATCCCAAATCCGATCCTGAATCCAACCCCAAATCCAACCCCAGATCCCATCCCAAACCCAGACCCAATCTGATCCTGAATCTAATCCGAAATCCAACCTCAGATCCAGTCCCAAATCCAACCCCAAATCCAATCCCAAACCCAATCCCAAATCTGATCCTGAATCCGAACCCAAATCCAACCCCAGATCCAATCCCCAATCCGATCCTGAATCTAATCCCAAATCCAACCCCAGATCCAATCCCAACCCCAAATCCAGCCCCAGATCCAATCCCAAACCCAATCCCAGATGCAACCCCAAATCCAACCCCAATCCCAGATGCAACCCCAAGTCCCACCCCGACTCCAGATCCCAGATCCCCGATCCCGACCCCGATCCCGCTGTTCCAGCTGCGCGGTGCAGACGCTGAGGGCGATGCTGGCGCGGGCCGGGAACGCCGACGTCGTGCAGGACGTGGGGAGCGCCGGGGGCTGGGAACTGATGGAAATTCCCGAGCGGCACCACGACGGAATCGCCCTCCTGGCCGGGTAGGGAATCCTGAGGGAGCTTCCCAGGCAATTCCGGGGTTTTTGGGTGGGGCTGGGATCATTTCGCTCCCGGGAATGCGGAGGGGTGGAGGCAGCTGGAGCTGGAAGTTGGTCCCGCTGTGGAGTTCCCAGTGTCTCCAATCCCAAAATGGAATTCCCGGTGTCTCCAATCCCAGTATGGGATTCCCAGTGTCTCCAATCCCAGTGTGGAATTCCTGATGCCTCCAATCCCAAAATGGGATTCCCGGTGTCTCCAATCCCAGTATGGGATTCCCAGTGTCTCCAATCCCAGTGTGGGATTCCCAGTGCCTCTGATCCCAAAATGGAATTCCCGGTGTTACTGATCCCAGTATGGGATTCCCAGTGTCCCCAGTCCCAGCATGGGATTCCCGATGTCATTGATCCCAGTATGGAATTCCCAGTGTCTCCAATCCCAGTATGGGATTCCCAGTGTCTCCAATCCCAGTATGGAATTCCCAGACTCTCCAATCCCAGTGTGGAATTCCCAGTGTCTCCAATCCCAGTGTGGAATTCCCAGTGTCACCCATCCCAGTATGGAATTCCCAGTGTCATTGGTCCCAGTATGGGATTCCCAGTGTCTCCAATCCCAGTATGGAATTCCCATGTCTCCAATCCCAAAATGGGACTCCCTGTGTCTCCAGTCCCAGTATGGATTTCCCAGACTCTCCAATCCCAGTGTGGAATTCCCAGTGTCACCCATCCCAAAATGGAATTCCCGATGTCACTGATCCCAGTATAGGACTCCCCGTGTCTCCAGTCCCAGTATGGGATTCCCAGTGTGTCCAATCCCAGTATGGGATTCCCGGTGTCTCCAATCCCAGTATGGGATTCCCAGTGTCTCCAATCCCAGTATGGGATTCCCAGTGTCTCCAATCCCAAAATGGGATTCCTGGTGTCATTGATCCCAGTATGGAATTCCCAGACTCTCCAATCCCAGTGTGGAATTCCCAGTATCTCCAATCCCAGTGTGGAATTCCCAGTGTCTCCAATCCCAGTATGGAATTCCCAGACTCTCCAATCCCAGTGTGGAATTCCCAGTGTCTCCAATCCCAAAATGGGACTCCCTGTGTCTCCAGTCCCAGTATGGAATTCCCAGACTCTCCAATCCCAGTGTGGAATTCCCAGTGTCTCCAATCCCAAAATGGGATTCCCGATGTCATTGATCCCAGTATGGAATCCTCAGTGTCACCCATCCCAGTATGGAATTCCCAGTGTCATTGATCCCAGTGTGGAATTCCCAGTGTCTCCAATCCCAGTATGGAATTCCCATGTCTCCAATCCCAAAATGGGACTCCCTGTGTCTCCAACCCCAGTATGGAATTCCCAGATTCTCCAACCCCAGTATGGAATTCCCAGTGTCTCCAATCCCAGTGTGGAATTCCTGATGTCTCTAATCCCAAAATGGGATTCCCAGTTGTTTCCAGTCCCCTGTGGAATTCCGAGTCTCTGATCCCACAGCAGAATTCCCAGTGTGGATCCATCCGTCCATCCAAACCCGCTGTGGAATTCCAGCGCCATTGATCCCACCGTGGAATTCCCAGAGTCCCCGGTCCCGGTGTGGAATTCCCGATGTCTCCGATCCCACTGCGGAATTCCCGGAGTCTCCGATCCCACTGTTCCCCGCCCATCCCACATTTCCCATCATTCCTGTGGCTCATTCCCTTCCCTGTTCCCTCCCCAATTCCATGGGATCCTAAAGGTCCCTGTGGAAAACTCCTCCTCCTCCTCCTCCTGCTGCATCCCTGGCATTCCTGGAGTATCCCAGTGCATCCCATCCCATCATTCGGGAATAATGGGAAAAAAATCCCAAAACATCCGGGAATAACTCCCGGGTCTGGATTGGGATTACCCAACTTTGGGGGAACTCATCCCAAAGAAATCCCGGATGGGGTGTCCGGGATGTTCCAGATCCTTCTCTGTGGGTCAGTCCCGGTTTTCCATGCGGGGTGCGGTCCTGCCTGGGGACAGGGATTCCCGGGATTCCCGGGATTCCTGGCAGCGCTGTTCCCCCCAGGGCGATGGCCCGGCGCTGTGGGCCCCGGCTGCCGCCCATCGTCCGGAGCCTCATCCCGGTGCTGGGAAGCGCCTTGGAATGCCAGAGGGTGACCAGCAGCGCCTTCCTGGCCGAGGTGAGCGGGAAATGCGGGAATGGCCCCCTGGTCTGTGCTCCATGGATCCACGGATCCGTCCGTCCGTCCGTCCGTCCATCCGTCTGTCCATGGATCCATCATGCATCCCATGGATCCATCCATCTGCCATCCATCCATCCATGGATCCATCCCTGGATCTGTCCATCCCTCATTCATCCATCCATCACCCATCCATCCATCCACGGATCCGTCCATCCATCCATCCATCCAGAGATCATCCATCCATGGATCCATGGATCCATCCATCATCCATCCATCCATCACCCATCCATCCATCCATCCATCCATCCATCATCCATCCCTCCATCCCATGGATCCATCCATCCATCCATGCATCCATCCCATGGATCCATCCATGGATCCATCTATGAATCCATTCATGGATCCATCCATCCCATGGATCCATCCATGAATCCATCCATCCCATGGATCCATCCATGAATCCATTCATGAATCCATCCATGGATCCATCCATCCTATGGATCCATCCAACCCATGGATCCATCCATGAATCCATTCATGAATCCATCCATGGATCCATCCATGGTTCCATCCATCCCATGGATCCATCCATGAATCCATCTATGAATCCATCCATGGATCCATCCATCCTATGGATCCATCCAACCCATGGGTCCATCTATGAATCCATTCATGAATCCATCCATGGTTCCATCCATCCCATGAATCCATCCATGGATCCATCCATCCCATGAATCCATCCATGAATCCATCTATGAATCCATCCATGGATCCATCATCCATCCCATGGATCCATCTGTCCATGGATCCCTCCATCCATCCCATGGATCCATCTATCCCTGGATCCATCATCCATCTGTCCATGGATCCCTCCATCCATCCATCCATCCATCCACGAGCTCCCCCCTCATCCATCCCGGGGGATTTTCCCCGGCCTATCCCGAGGTTTTTTTCCCTTCTCCAGCTCCTCAACCACAACGTGGTGAACGACCTGCTCCTGCTGGAGCCGCTCGTGGACGCGCTGACGGCTCTGGAGAAGGATTCCTGCCTCCTGGTGCGCGTCCTGGCGCTCCGCGGGCTCGGCAACGTGGCCTCGGGATCCCCGGAGCAGGTGGGACTGGGCGTTTGCAGGGGCACCGGGAATGGATTCCCTCCAGAATGTTGGGATGAGTTTTTGTGGGATGGGGAGGGAGCTCCAGGGATTGGGATGCACCAGGAGGCTCCGAATCCTTAAAATCCCTCAGCGGCTCCCGGGAAGTTTTCTGGAGCCATTTCTGGGAATCCCGGGAAGTGCCGGAGCCTTTCCCCAGCCCCATTTTCCAGGGATCCCCAGGAACGTTTCCCGGAGCCGCGGGAATTCCAGCTGGGATCGGCCCCTTTTCCCAGCTTCTCCTGGGAATCCTCGGCCTCAGCCCCTGCCCTGCTTCCCAAGGCCCCAAATCCCAGAATTCCACCAAATTCCAGGGGAACATTCCCGACAATCCCGACCTGAGGCCTTTCCCTGGGTCCTGTCCCATTCCCTGGGAACAGATCCCGCCCTGGATCCCCCTGGATCCCTTCAATCCCACTTTTCTCTGGGATGAGCCCCAACAGCTCCCTCAGCTGCTCCCAGGATTCCCCCATTCCCAACCATGAACCCACCAAACCTGTTTGCCTGCAATTCCAGTTTGGAATATTCCCAAAAATCCCAGCTCCAGGCCCTTCCCTTTGTCCCTGGGAGCAGATCCTGCCCTGGATCCCCCTGGATCCCTTCAATCCCACTTTTCTCTGGGACAATCCCCCCCACCCTCCCGGGGCTCCATATCCCAGTTTTCCCAGCTGCGATCCCAGTTTTCCCTCTGCGATCCCGGTTTTCCCTGGCTGCGATCCCAGTTTTCCCTCTGCAATCCCAGTTTTCCCTCTGCAATCCTGGTTTTCCTGGCTGCGATCCCAGTTTTCCCAGCTGCGATCCCGGTTTTCCCTCTGCGATCCCGGGTTCCCCGGCCGCGATCCCAGTTTTCCCTCTGCGATCCCGGTTTTCCCTCTGCAATCCTGGTTTTCCCGGCTGCGGTCCCGGTTTTCCCTCTGTAATCCCGGTTTTCCCAGCTGCAATCCCGGTTTTCCCTCTGCAATCCCGGTTTTCCCCGGCTGCGATCCCGGTTTTCCCAGCTGCAATCCCGGTTTTCCAGCTGCGATCCCAGTTTCCCCGGCTGTGATCCCGGTTTCCCCGGCTGCGATCCCGGTTTTCCCCGGCTGCAATCCCGGTTTTCCCTCTGCAATCCCGGTTTCCCCGGCTGCGATCCCGGTTTTCCCGGCTGCGATCCCGGTTTTTCCCGGCAGATCCGGAGGCACGGCTCGCAGCTGCTGGCCTCCATGGTCAATGGCATGGACGACAAGGACGATCCCAACAATCTGCTGGCGCTGGAGGCCATGTCCAGCCTCTCCAAGATCCTGGATCACCTGGAGGAGCGGGACGTGCAATCCATGCTGCTCCGCGTCGCCATCCGCATCCGGCCCTTCTTCGACAGCGTGAGCAGCCGCCCGCCCGCAATTCCCGGAGCCGGGAACGGCCTTGGGTCCATCCCGGATGTGGGGCGTTCCCATCCCGGGTTTCTCCTCGGGCTGGGGTTTCTGCTGGATCTTCATCCGTGCCCCAGTGCTGGGCTGAGGGTCCCACTGGGATTGGCCCGTTGGGATTGTCCCGTTGGGATTGTCCCATTGGGATTGTCCCACTGGGATTGGTCCATTGGGATTGTCCCGTTGGGATTGTCCCACTGGGATTGGTCCATTGGGATTGTCCCGTTGGGATTGTCCCGTTGGGATTGTCCCACTGGGATTGGTCCATTGGGATTGTCCCATTGGGATTGTCCCGTTGGGATTGTCCCACTGGGATTGGTCCATTGGGATTGTCCCGTTGGGATTGTCCCACTGGGATTGTCCCTTAGGGATTGGTCCATTGGGATTGGCCTGTTGGGATTGGTCCATTGGGATTGGCCCATTGGGATTGTTCCATTGGGATTTTCCCGTTGGGATTGTTCCGTTGGGATTGGCCCATTGGAATTTTCCCACCAGGATTTTTCCGTTGGGATTTTCCCCATTGGAATTGTCCCATTGGGATTTTCCTGTTGGGATTGGCCCATTGGGATTTTCCTTGTTGGGATTGTCCCATTGGGATTGTCCCACTGGGATTTTCCTGTTGGGATTGTTCCATTGGGATTGTCCCGTTGGGATTGTCCCATTGGGATTGTCCCACTGGGATTGTTCCATTGGAATTTTCCCATTGGTATTGGCCCATTGGAATTTTCCCATTGGGATTTTTCCATCGGGATTTTCCTGTTGGTATTGGCCCATTGGGATTGTTCCACTGGGATTAGTCCTTTGGGATTTCCCCCTTGGAATTGTCCCATTGGGATTCGTCCATCAGGATTTTCCTGTTGGGATTGGCCCATTGGGATTTTCCCATTGGGATTGGCCTGTTGGGATTTTCCCCATTGGAATTGTCCCACCGGGATTTTTCCATCGGGATTTCCCCATTGGGATTGGCCCACTGGGATTTTCCCATCGGGATTTTCCTGTTGGTATTGGCCCATTGGAATTTTCCCATTGGGATTTTCCGGTTAGGTATTCCCCGTTGGAATTGTCCCATTGGGATTTTCCTGTTGGTATTGGCCCATTGGAATTTTCCCATTGGGATTTTCCCATTGGGATTTTCCTGTTGGTATTGGCCCATCGGGATTGTCCCATTGGGATTGGTCCACTGGGATTGTTCCACTGGGATTAGTCCTTTGGGATTTTCCCCTTGGAATTGTCCCATTGGGATTGGTCCATCAGGATTTTCCTGTTGGGATTGGCCCATTGGGATTTTTCCATTGGAATTGTCCCACTGGGATTTTTCCATCGGGATTTCCCCATTGGGATTGGCCCACTGGGATTTTCCCATTGGGATTTTTCCATCGGGATTTTCCTGTTGGCATTGGCCCATTGGGATTGTCCCACTGGGATTGGTCCACTGGGATTAGTCCTTTGGGATTTTCCCATTGGAATTGTCCCATTGGGATTCGTCCATCAGGATTTTCCCACTGGGATTGGCCCATTGGGATTTTCCCATTGGGATTGGCCCGTTGGGATTTTCTCCATTGGGATTGTCCCACCGGGATTTTCCCATTGGAATTGTCCCATTGGGATTCTCCCATTGGGATTGTCCCACTGGGATTTGCCCCAGGCTTGGGGGACAACCAGGATTGGGATGGTGGGAAAAATGGGATGGGAATGGTGGGGTCAGAGCACAGGGATTTGGGGATCCCAGGATGGGAAAGGTGGGAATGGCAAGGTGGTGATTTTGGGATCCCAGGGTGGGATTTGGGGATCCCAGGGTGGGAAAGGTGGGATTACCATGATTGGGAATGGTGGGATCAGAGCACAGGGATTTGGGGATCCCAGGATTGGGAATGGTGGGATTAGCATGACTGGGAATGGTGGGATCCCAGGGTGGGATTTGGGGATCCCAGGATGGGATTTGGGGATTACCATGGTTGGGAATGGTGGGATCCCAGGGTGGGATTTGGGGATCCCAGGGTGGGAAAGGTGGGAATGGCAGGATGGTGATTTTGGGATCCCAGGGTGGAATTTGGGGATCCCAAGATGGGAAAGGTGGGAATGGCAGGATGGTTATTTTGGGATCCCAGGGTGGGATTTGGGGATCCCAGGATTGGGAATGATGGGAATGGCAAGATGGCGATTTTGGGATCCCAGGGTGGGATTTGGGGATCCCAGGGTGGGATTTGGGGGTTACCATGATTGGGAATGGTGGGATCCCAGGGTGGGATTTGGGGATCCCAGGATGGGATCCATGGGATTTCCCGCCGTGATTCCCGTGTATCCCCGTTTTCCCAGGAACACGCCGAGCTCCGGCACTCCTCCATCCTCCTCTTTGGGAACCTGTCCCGCTTCAGCCGCTCCGACTCCGAGGTTTTCTCGGAGCAGATCCTCAACGGGCTGGTGACGCTCCTGCTGCACCTGCAGGACCCCCAGCCCGACGTGGTCAAGGTGGGACTGCCGGGAATCCCCGGGGCTCCCTGAGGCCTGGTGGGATCCCTCACCCACGGAGAATTCCCGGCGTTCCCGGTTTTCCAGGCGTGCAAGTTCGCGCTGAGGATGTGCGGGCCCAGCCTGGGCTGCGAGGGGCTCCGGGAAATGTTCGGGAATCACCTGCGGGAGGAGCGGGGGCTGCACTACGGGGAGTTCATCAACGACGCCGCCAAGTTCCTGGTGAGACAGCACGGGGACAGCAGGGGGACGTTGGGAATTTGGGACATTGGGATATCGGGAATTTGGGACATTTGGGACATTGGGATGTGTGGGGCTGCACTACGGGGAGTTCATCAACGACGCCGCCAAGTTCCTGGTGAGACATCGCGGGGACATTGGGATATCGGGAATTTGGGAATTTGGGACATTGGGACATTGGGATGTGTGGGGCTGCACTACGGCGAGTTCATCAACGACGCCGCCAAGTTCCTGGTGCGACATCACGGGGATATTGGGATATTGGGAATTTGGGACATTGGAATATCGGGAATTTGGGACATTGGGATATCGGGAATTTGGGACATTGGGATATCGGGAATTTGGGAATTTGGGACATTGGGACATGGGGATGTGTGGGGCTGCACTACGGGGAGTTCATCAATGACGCCGCCAAGTTCCTGGTGAGACATCGCGGGGACTTTGGGAATTTGGGAATTTGGGACATTGGGATATCGGGAATTTGGGATAGTGGGACATTGGGATGTGTGGGGGCTGAACTACGGGGAGTTCATCAACAACACCGCCATGTTCCTGGTGCGACATCGCGGGGACTTTGGGACATTGGGACATTGGGGACATTGGGGTATGGGGTTATTGGATATTGGGATTGGAACATTGGGATAGTGGGATATTGGGATATTGGGACATTGGGACATTGGGACATTGGGACATGGGGATGTGTGGGGGCTGCACTGTGGGGAGTTCATCAACGATGCTGCCAAGTTCCTGGTGCGACATCACGGGGACAGCACTGGGATATTGGGATATTGGGATATTGGGAATTTTGGAGTTTGGGATAGTGGGACAGGGACATTGGGATGTTGGGATGTTGGGACATTGGGAATTTGGGACATTGGGATATCGGGAATTTGGGAATTTGGGACATTGGGACATTGGGATGTGTGGGGGCTGAACTACGGGGAGTTCATCAACGACGCCGCCAAGTTCCTGGTGCGACATCACGGGGATTTTGGGACATTGGGAATTTGGGACATTGGGACATTGGGATATTGGGATATTGGGGTATGGGGACATTGGGGTATGGGGACATTGGGACATTGGGATATTGGATATTGGGATTGGGACATTTGGATGTTGGGATATTGGGATATTGGGAATTTGGGATATTGGGAATTTGGGACATTGGGACATTTGGATTGGGAATGTGGGGATGGGATTGGGATTGGGTTGGGGACCCCATGGGGCCTCGGGGTTTTCCCATTTCCCTGCGTGCCCAGAGTGTCCCCCATGTCCCATATTCCAACATCCCCCCAGTCCTCCCAGTGTCCCCAACATCCCCAGTGTCCCCTGTCCTCCAGTGTCCCAAATGATCTCAATGTCCCCAGTGTCCCCAATCCCTCCATGGGAATGTCCCCAGTGTCCCCCACTTCCCTGCTGGCTGCACTGTCCACAGTGTCCCCGCTGTCCCCAATGTCCCCACTGTCCCCGCTGTCCCCAATGTCCCCAATGTCTCCTCTGTCCCCAATCCCCCTCTGTCCCTAATCCCCCAATGTCCCCAATGTGCCCACTCTCCACAATGTCCCCAATGTCCCCACTGTCCCCGCTGTCCCTAATGTCCCTTATGTCCCCTCTGTCCCCAATGTCCCCAATGTCTCCTCTGTCCCCAGCCCACACTGTCCCCAATGTCTCCTCTGTCCCCTCTGTCCCCAGTGTCCCCATTGCCCCGTGTCCCCAATGTCCCTTCTACACCAACATCCCCAATGTCCCCACTGTCACCCAATGTCCCCAATATCCCCTCTGACCCCAATCCCACCCTGTCCCCAATGTCCCCGCTGTCCCCAATGTCCCCAATGTGTCCACTGTGCCCAGTGTCCCCATTGCCCCCAACACCGCTGCTGTCCCCGCTGTCCCCAAAGTCCCCGCTGTCCCCATTGCCCCCATTGCCCCCAACACCCCCAATGTCCCTGTTGTCCCCAATGTCCCTGCTGTCCCTGCTGTCCCTTCTGTCCCCAATGTCCCCATTGCCCCCAACACCCCCAATGTCCCCACTGTCCCCACTGTCCCCAGTGTCCCCATTGCCCCCAACACCCCCAGTGTCCCCGCTGTCCCCACTGTCCCTGCTGTCCCCAATGTCCCTGGTCCCTGCAGTGCCCCCAGTGTCCCCAACGTCCCTGCTGTCCCCATTGCCCCCAACACCACCGCTGTCCCCGCTCTCCCACAATGTCCCCAATGTCCCCACTCTCCCCAATGTCCCCCAATGTCCCCGCTGTCCCCAATGTCCCCATTGCCCCTGCTGTCCCCAATGTCCCCCATGTCCCCGCTGTCCCCGCTGTCCCCAGTGTCCCCATTGCCCCCAACACCCCCACTGTCCCCGCTGTCCTCGCTGTCCCCTCTGTCCCCAATGTCCCCAATGTCTCCACTGTCCCGTGTCCCCATTGCCCCCAATGACCCCAGTGTCCCTCCTGTCCCTGCTGTCCCCAGTGTCCCCATTGCCCCCATTGCCCCCGACACCCCCAATGTCCCCACTGTCCCCACTGTCCCCAGTGTCCCCACTCTCCCCAATGTCCCCGCTGTCCCCATTGCCCCCAACACCCCCAGTGTCCCCATTGCCCCTGCTGTCCCCAGTGTCCCCACTCTCCCCAATGTCCCCAATGTCCCCAATGTCCCCACTGTCCCCGCTGTCCCCAACGTCCCCGCTGTCCCCGCAGATGCGCAGCCACCCTGCTCTGCTGAGCCGCCTCATCTCCACCAACCTCTTCTACTTCAAGAGCCCGTGGCGGGAGCTGCGTGCGGCGGCGGCCATGTTCACCGGTGAGGGACGGCGGGGACGCCGCGCTGGCCGTGCCCCCGCCCCGGTGACACCGGCCCTGGGGCGGCTTCGGGTCATTCCGGGGAAATTCTGAAAGTCTTGGGGTCCCTGGTGACCCCAGTCGTGCTGCCCGGTTCTGTCACCCACTGCGGTGACATTGGTGGCATTTGTCACCAGCGGGTGGCATTGCTTCTGGAGGCTCCCAAGGGGCTTTGGGGTGGCTTTGGGTGGTTTCAGGGCATTCTGGGGGGATTTTGGGGTCCCTGGTGACCCCAAACCTGTCCCTTGGTAGATTCAGGTCCCTCTTCTCCTTGGTGTCACCACGGTGGTGGCTTTTGTCACCAAGGGGTGGCATCGGCCCTGGAGGATCCTGTGGGGATTTTGGGCTGGTTTTGTTGTTTTGGGGTGATCCTGGATGGTTTTTGAGGTGATTTTTACGATTTTGGGGTCCCTGGTGACCCCAAACCTGTCCCCTGCTTCTGCCACCTTTTGGGGTCACGGTGCTGGCTTTTGTCACCAGGGGTGGCATCGGCCCTGCAGGTCCCCAAGGGGTTTTTGGCTGGTTTTGGTTGTTCTGGGGTGATCCTGGATGGTTTTGGGGATAATTTTGAAGATTTTGGGGTCTCTGGTGATGCCAGTCTTGTCTCCAGGTGGACTCAGGCCCCTCTTCTCCTTGGTGTCACCACGGTGGTGGCCTTTGTCACCAGGGGCTGACATCGGCCCTGGAGGATCCTGTGGGGGTTTTGGGTGGGGTTTTGTTGTTTTGGGGTGATCCTGTCTGGTTTTGGGGGTAATTCTTACGGTTTTGGGGTCCCTGGTGACCCCAAACCTGTCCCCGGTAGATTCAGGTCCCTCTTCTCCTTGGTGTCACCACAGTGCTGGCTTTTGTCACCAAGGGGTGACATCGGTCCTGGAGGGTCCCGTGGGGTTTTGGGTGGGGTTTTGTTGTTTTGGGGTCATCCTGGATGGTTTTGGGGGTAATTTTGAAGATTTTGGGGTCTCTGGTGATGCCAGTCTTGTCTCCACATGGACTCAGATCCCTCTTCTCCTTGGTGTCACCACGGTGGTGGCCTTTGTCACCAAGGGGTGACATCGGCCCTGGAGGTTCCCATGGAGATTTTGGGTGGGGTTTTGGTTGTTTTGGGGTGATCCTGTCTGGTTTTGGGGGTAATTCTTACAGTTTTGGGGTCCCTGGTGACCCCAAACTTGTCCCCAGCTGGTCTCAGGTCCTGCCACCTCTTGGGGTCCCAGTGGTGGCCTTTGTCACCAAGGGGTGACATCAATCCTGGAGGGTCCCGTGGGGTTTTGGGTGTGGTTTTGTTGTTTTGGGCTGATCCTGGATGGTTTTGGGGGTAATTTTTACGATTTTGGGGTCCCTGGTGACCCCAAACCTGTCCCCTGCTTCTGCCACCTTTTGGGGTCACAGTGCTGGCTTTTGTCACCAAGGGGTGGCATCGGCCCTTGAGGTCCCCAAGGAGTTTTTGGCTGCTTTTGGTTGTTCTGGGGTCATCCTGGATGGTTTTGGGGGTAATTTTGAAGATTTTGGGGTCTCTGGTGATGCCAGTCTTGTCTCCACATGGACTCAGGTCCCTCTTCTCCTTGGTGTCACCACAGTGGTGGCCTCTGTCACCAAGGGGTGACATCAGCCCTGAAGGATCCTGTGGGGGTTTTGGGTGGGGTTTTGTTGTTTTGGGCTGATCCTGGATGGGTTTTGAGGTGATTTTTACGATTTTGGGGTCCCTGGTGACCCCAAACCTGTCCCCGGTAGATTCAGGTTTCTCTTCTCCTTGGTGTCACCACAGTGCTGGCTTTTGTCACCAAGGGGTGACATCGGCCCTGCAGGTCCCCAAGGGGTTTTGGGCTGGTTTTGGTTGTTTTGGGGTCATCCTGGATGGTTTTGGGGGTAATTTTTACAGTTTTGGGGTCCCTGGTGACCCCAAACTTGTCCCCAGGTGGACTCGGGCCCTGCCACCTCTTGGGGTCACCACGGTGGCCTTTGTCACCAAGGGGTGACATCGGCCCTGGAGGTCCCCAAGGGGTTTTGGGTGGAGTTTGGTTGTTCTGGGGTGATCCTGTCTGGTTTTGGGGGTAATTCTTACGGTTTTGGGGTCCCTGGTGACCCCAAACCTGTCCCCGGTAGATTCAGGTTTCTCTTCTCCTTGGTGTCACCACAGTGGTGGCTTTTGTCACCAAGGGGTGACATCAGCCCTGGAGGATCCTGTGGGGTTTTTGGGTGGGGTTTGGTTGTTTTGGGGTGATCCTGGATGGTTTTTGAGGTGATTTTTATGGTTTTGGGGTCCCTGGTGACCACAACCGCGTCCCCTGGTTCTGCCACCTCTTGGGGTCACAGTGGTGGCCTTTGTCACCAAGGGGTGACATTGGCCCTGGAGGTCCCCAAGGGGGTTTTGGGCTGGTTTTATTGTTTTGGGGTGATCCTTGATGGTTTTTGCGGTAATTCTTACAGTTTTGGGGTCCCTGGTGACCCCAAACCTGTCCCTTGGTAGATTCAGGTTTCTCTTCTCCTTGGTGTCACCACAGTGGTGGCTTTTGTCACCAGGGGTGGCATCGGCCCTGCAGGTGGCCAAGGGGTTTTGGGGCTGGTTTTGGTTGTTTTGGGGTGATCCTGGATGGTTTTGGGGGTAATTTTTACAGTTTTGGGGTCCCTGGTGACCCCAAACTTGTCCCCAGGTGGACTCGGGCCCTGCCACCTCTTGGGGTCACCACGGTGGCCTTTGTCACCAAGGGGTGACATCGGCCCTGGAGGTCCCCAAGGGGTTTTGGGCTGTTTTTGGGTGGTTTTAGGACATTTTGGGCTGGTTTTGGGTGGTTTTAGGACATTTTGGGCTGGTTTTGGGGTGGTTTTAGGACATTTTGGGCTGGTTTTGGGTGGTTTTAGGACATTTTGGGCTGGTTTTGGGTGGTTTTAGGACATTTTGGGCTGGTTTTGGGGTGGTTTTTGGGGAATCTTGGAGCATCTGGTGACCCCAGACTTGTCCCTGGTGCGGTCACTTCCTGTGGTGGCTTTTGTCACCAGGGGGTGGCATCACTCCTGGGGCGTTTTGAGCTGGTTTTGTTCAGTTTTGGGATATTTTGATGGGGTTTTTTTGGGGTAATTTTGGGGTTTTTAGGGAATATTTCAGTCCCTGATCCCAAAATTCCCTCCAGGGTTCCTGGTGCTCCACATGGACGAGGAGCAGGGCCAGCAGGTGGACCTGGACCAGCTCATCTCCGGTGAGTGGGAATTCCCAAATCCCTGAATCCCCGGATTCCAAAATTTCCAAATTTCCACTCTTCCAAATTTTTCCCATTTTTCAGGCCAAAATCCCTCATTTTTAGGGAGAAAAATCCCATTTTTTTTGGGAAAAAATCCCACTTTTAGGGGGAAAAAATCCCATTTTTCAGGCCAAAGTTCTTTACTTTTAGGGAAAAAAAATCCCGTTTTTCAGGCCAAAATTCCTCATTTTTAGGGAGAAAAATCCCATTTTTTGGGAAAAAGAATCTAATTTTTAGGGGGAAAAAATCCCATGTTGAGGGGGAAAAAGCCCATTTTTCTGGCCAAAATTCCTCATTTTTAGGTGAAAAAACCCCCATTTTTAAGGAAAAAAATCCTTAATTTTTAGGAAAAAACCCCCATTTTTAGGGGGAAAAAAATCCCATTTTTAGGGAGAGAAACCCCCCATTTTTTCAGAAGAACAAATCCCATTTTTCAGGCCAAAATTCCTCATTTTTAGGGAAAAAAAATTCCCATTTTTAGGGGGAAAAAATCCCATTTTTTTGGCCGAAATCCCTCATTTTTTGGCGAAAAAATCCTTTATTTTTAGGAAAAAAAAATCCCATTTTTAGGGGGAAAAAAATCCCATTTTTGGGGGGAAAAAATCCCATTTTTCTGGCCAAAATTCCTAAATTTTTAGGGGGAAAAAATCCCATTTTTCAGGCCAAATTTCCTAAATTTTTGGGGGGAAAAATCCCTAATTTTTAGGAGAAAAAAAATCCCATTTTTAGGGGAAAAAAGTCCCATTTTTAGAGGGAAAAAAATCCCATTTTTCTGGCCAAA
Source organism: Agelaius tricolor (assembly GCF_023055355.1). NCBI lineage: Eukaryota > Metazoa > Chordata > Aves > Passeriformes > Icteridae > Agelaius > Agelaius tricolor. The sequence goes on along the minus strand of NW_027269381.1, from coordinate 110,105 downwards.
ATTCCTAAATTTTTTTGGGCAAAAATCCCTTATTTTTTGGGAAAATATTTCCCATTTTCCGGGCTACCGGAGCCCTCCCGGGAAGGGCCCTCCTGGCTCCCCCGCTCCCCATGAGTTCATTTTCTCATTTTTCTGCATTTTCGGGATTTTTTTTATTTTCCCCTCTCAGCTCTGACCTCATCCCGTGGAGCCGAGCCCGGAAAATTCCCGACCTTTCCAAGGGAGCCGCAAAAAACTCTAAAAAAGGGAAAAATTTCGCTTTTCCAGCGGCTGCCAGGGCCCTTCCAGGAGCAGAGGGGGGAGGAGGAGCTCGCCCGGAATTCGGGGAATTTTTGGGATTTTGGGGAAGGGACGGGGGGGGGGCTCTGATCCCGACAGAAATGGGGGAAAAATCCCCAAAAATGTGGGAAAAAACCAGGAAAAAACTTGGGGAAAAAAAACCCTGGAAGCGATCCCGGCTCCTGGGAGCTGCTCCAGGATTTGGGAACGGGGGTGGAGAAGGAATTGGGGCCAAGAAAATCCCGTTCACTTCCCCCTTCCATTGTTTGGGATCATCCCAAGGTTTCCATTGGGATCATCCCAAGGTTTCCATTGTTTGGGATCATCCCAAGGTTTCCATTGGGATCATCCCAAGGTTTCATTGCTCGGGATCATCCCAAGGTTTCATTGGGATCATCCCAAGGTTTCATTGCACGGGATCATCCCAAGGTTTCATTGTTTGGGATCATCCCAAGGTTTCCATTGTTCGGGATCATCCCAAGGTTTCATTGTTTGGGATCATCCCAAGGTTTCATTGGGATCATCCCAAGGTTTCCATTGTTTGGGATCATCCCAAGGTTTCATTGTTTGGGATCATCCCAAGGTTTCATTGTTTGGGATCATCCCAAGGTTTCATTGGGATCATCCCAAGGTTTCCATTGTTTGGGATCATCCCAAGGTTTCATTGCACGGGATCATCCCAAGGTTTCCATTGTTTGGGATCATCCCAAGGTTTACATTGGGATCATCCCAAGGTTTCCATGGTTTGGGATCATCCCAAGGTTTCATTGTTTGGGATCATCCCAAGGTTTCCATTGTTTTTGGGATCATCCCAAGGTTTCATTGGGATCATCCCAAGGTTTCCATTGTTCGGGATCATCCCAAGGTTTCATTGTTTGGGATCATCCCAAGGTTTCATTGTTTGGGATCACCCCAAGGTTTCATTGTTTGGGATCATCCCAAGGTTTCATTGTTTGGGATCATCCCAAGGTTTCATTGTTTGGGATCATCCCAAGGTTTCATTGTTTGGGATCATCCCACGGTTTCATTGCTCGGGATCATCCCAAGGTTTCCATTGTTTGGGATCATCCCAAGGTTTCATTGTTTGGGATCATCCCAAGGTTTCATTGTTTGGGATCACCCTGAGCCCTTTCACTTTAATTTTAGAGGGGTTGGGATCAGCCCCAAAACTCCACTGGGAATTTTTTGGGATCATCCCGAAACTTTCATTTTAATTTTAGGGATTTTTTGGGGTTCATCCCAAACATTTAATTTCAATTTTTTGGGATCATCCTGCACCTTTAATTTTAGGGTTTTTTGGATAATCCCCAGCCCTTAATGTTAATTTTTTTGGGGGGATCATCCTCTACCTTTAATTTTAATTTTAGGTTTTTAGGATCATCCCGAGCCTCTCCGTTTAAATTTTTTGGGATCATCCAGAGGCTTTCATTTACATTTTAATTTATTTGGGATCATCCTGAACTTTCCATAATTTTAATTTTTTGGGATCATCTCAAGCCTTTCATTTTAATTTTAGGGGTTTTTTGGGATCACCCAGAGGTTTTCCTTTCACTTTTAGGGTTTTGTGGGATCATCCCAAACATTTAATTTTAATTTTTTGGGATCATCCAGAGTTTTTCCTTTCAATTGTAGGGTTTTGTTTAATTTTAATTTTTTTGTTTTAATTGTTTTTGTTTAAATTGTTTAATTTTAATTGTTTTAATTTTAATTTTTTGGGATCATCCTCTACCTTTAAATTTCGTTTTTTTGGGATCATCTCAAGCTGCTAATATTAATTTTTTCAGCTTATCCCAAGCCTTTATTTTAAATTTCATTTCATTCCAATTTTTGCTCTTCCCACCAAAAAACAAAAAAACAAAAAAAATCCCAGGACAAACAGCTGGGAATCTTTCCCTGTCAGTCCTCAAATCCTGGATAACAATGGGAATAAAATCCTCATTTTTTGGGGGGGAAAAAAAAATCCATAAAAATTCCCAGATCCGGCAAATCCGTCGGGACCGGGAATTCTGGGATGGGGGGATTGGAAAATCCCAATTGGGAGTGCTGGGAATTTGGGGCTGGGTTGGGAGTGGATCCCATGGGATTTTCCCAGGAAAATCTGTCCCAAGCCCCGCTCCCAAACCCTGGAGAGGCTCCTGGGAGCCGGGAATTGATCCAGGGGGAGGCAGAGAAATTCCAGGGGGAATCCAGGGGGAATCCAGGGGGAAAAGAGCGAGAATGCAGCAGGGGAAACGTGGGAATGTGATGGGAATAGAGCAGGAATGCAGGGAGGGAATGCCATGGGAATCATGGGAATGCCATGGGAATAGGGTGGGAATTCCTGGGAATTCCTGGAGTTTTCAATATCCAGGGCTGGGGGATCCCAATCCTGACCCTGATCCCAATCCTGATCCTGATCCTGGTCCTGATCCTGACCTTGATCCTGATTTTGATATCAATCCTGATCCTGATCCCAATCCCGATCCCAATCCCGACTCCAATCCTGATCCCAATCCTGACCCCAATCCCAATCCTGATTCTGATCCCAATCCCAACCCCAATCCTGTTCCTGATCCTGATCCTGAGCCCAATCCTGATTCTGATCCTGACTCCAGTCCTGATCCCAATCCCAATCCCGATCCCAATCCCAAATCCTGATCCCAGTCCCGATCCCAATCCCAAATCCTGATTCCAATCCCAAATCCCGATCCCGATCCTGATCCCGGTCCCGATCCCAAATCCCGATCCCAAATCCCAGTCCCAATCCCGATCCCGACCCTGATCCCAATCCCAATCCCAAATCCAACCCTAATCCCAATCCCGACCCCGATCACAAATCCTGATCCCAATCCCAAATCCCAATCCCAATCCTGATCCCAATCCCGATCCTGATCCCAAATCCCGATCCCCATCCCAAATCCCAAATCCCGATCCCAAATCCCAATCCCGATCCCAAATCCCAAATCCGAATCCCAGTCCCAAATCCCAATCCCAATCCCAAATCCCAACCCCAATCCCAATCCCGATCCCGATCCCAAATCCCGACCCCGACCCAAATCCCAATCCCAAATCCCAAATCCCAATCCCGATCCCAATCCTGATCCCGATACCAAATCCCAAATCCCGATCCCAATCCAAAATCCCGACCCCGATCCCAATCCCGATCCCAGTCCCAAATCCCAATCCCAAATCCCAAATCCCAATCCCAATCCAAAATCCCGATCCCAAATCCCAATCCCAAATCCTGATCCCAATCTCATTCCCAAATCCCAAATCCCGATCCCAAATCCCAATCCCAGTCCCAAATCCTGATCCCAATCCCAAATCCCAATCCCAAATCCCAAATCCCAATCCCAATCCAAAATCCCGATCCCAAATCCCAATCCCAAATCCTGATCCCAATCTCATTCCCAAATCCCAAATCCCGATCCCAAATCCCAATCCCAGTCCCAAATCCTGATCCCAATCCCAAATCCCAATCCCGATCCCAGTCCCAAATCCCAATTCCCAATCCCAAATCCCAATCCCGATCCCAGTCCCAAATCCCAATCCCAAATCCCGACCCCAAATCCCAAATCCCAGTCCCAAATCCCAAATCCCAATCCCTGCTCTGCGGTTCCAGCCCTGAAGCTGCTGCTGCAGGATCCGGTCCCGGCCGTGCGGGTCAAGGTGGCCGAGACCCTGGGACGCCTCGTCCGCCTCCTCTGAATCCCAGAATCCCCAGAATTCCTGGAAATTCCCAGCTCGGAGACCCTGGGACGCCTCCTCCTCCTCCTCCTCCTGCTGCTCCTCTGAATCCCGGAATTCCTGGGAATTCCCGGCTCCGCTCAGCAATACCCCGGGGGATCCCAATCCATGGGCAAAGTCTTCCATCGATCGCCTCCATCCTCGGGGGCAAAACAAGTGGGAAAGCGGCCGGAATTGGGGATGGGATCCGGCTGCGGAATCCCGGGATCTGGACGGAGCCCAGTCCCGCCCCTGCAGCCGCTTCCCAATGGATCCCGATGGATCCATTCCCGCCCCTCCAGCCCGTCCCTCTCTGCTGCTTCCCGGTGGGTGACGGGATCTGTTCCCAAAATTCCCAGCTGGAATTGCCCCCTGTACAGAGACCTGTTTTTAAATAAAGCTTTTGGCTCCCGATCCCACTCTGGAATTTTGGGATTCCTCAGGATTTGGGGGATGGGAAGGGGCGGATCCCGCCTGTGTCCCCATGGGGATGATCCAGGGGCTCTTCCTGCCTCTCACCCACAGGGAAAACCTTGGAATTTCCCGGCTGGTCCTGCCCCATTTCTGCCCCACCTCCGGCTTCTCCTTTGGGGTCCTGGTCCGGATCCCATTCCAGGTTCTATCCCAGATCCCATTCCAGATCCCATTCTGGGTTCTATCCCAGATCCCATTCCAGGTTCTATCCCAGATCCCATTCCAGATCCCATTCCAGGTCCCATTCCAGGTTCTATCCCAGATCCCATTCCAGGTCCCATTCCGGGTTCTATCCCAGATCCTTTTCCAGGTCCCATTCCAGGTTTTATTGCAGATCCCATTCCGGGTTCTATCCCAGATCCCATTCCAGGTTCTATCCCAGATCCCATTCCAGATCCCATTCCAGGTTCTATCCCAGATCCCATTCCAGATCCCATTCCAGGTTCTATCCCAGATCCCATTCCAGATCCCATTCCGGGTTCTATCCCAGATCCCATTCCAGATCCCATTCCAGGTTCTATCCCAGATCCCATTCCAGATCCCATTCCAGGTCCCATTCCGGGTTCTATCCCAGATCCCATTCCAGATCCCATTCCGGGTTCTATCCCAGATCCCATTCCAGGTCCCATTCCGGGTTCTATCCCAGATCCCATTCCAGATCCCATTCCAGGTCCCATTCCAGGTTCTATCCCAGATCCCATTCCAGATCCCATTCCAGGTCCCATTCCAGGTTCTATCCCAGATCCCATTCCAGATCCCATTCCAGGTCCCATTCCGGGTTCTATCCCAGATCCCATTCCAGGTTCTATCCCAGATCCCATTCCAGGTCCCATTCCAGGTTCTATCCCAGATCCCATTCCAGATCCCATTCCAGGTCCCATTCCGGGTTCTATCCCAGATCCCATTCCAGGTTCTATCCCAGATCCCATTCCAAGTTCTATCCCAGATCCCATTCCAGATCCCATTCCGGGTTCTATCCCAGATCCCATTCCAGATCCCATTCCGGGTTCTATCCCAGATCCCATTCCAGATCCCATTCTGGGTTCTATCCCAGATTCTTTTCCAGATCCTTTTCCAGATCCCATTCCAGGTTCTATCCCAGATCCCATTCCAGGTCCCATTCCAGATCCCATTCCAGGTTCTATCCCAGATCCCATTCCGGGTTCTATCCCAGATCCCATTCCAGATCCCATTCCAGGTCCCATTCCGGGTTCTATCCCAGATCCCATTCCAGGTTCTATCCCAGATCCCATTCCAGGTCCCATTCCAGGTTCTATCCCAGATCCCATTCCGGGTTCTATCCCAGATCCCATTCCAGGTCCCATTCCAGGTTCTATCCCAGATCCCATTCCAGATCCCATTCCAGGTCCCATTCCGGGTTCTATCCCAGATCCCATTCCGGGTTCTATCCCAGATCCCATTCCAGATCCCATTCCAGGTCCCATTCCGGGTTCTATCCCAGATCCCATTCCAGGTTCTATCCCAGATCCCATTCCAAGTTCTATCCCAGATCCCATTCCAGATCCCATTCCGGGTTCTATCCCAGATCCCATTCCAGATCCCATTCTGGGTTCTATCCCAGATTCTTTTCCAGATCCTTTTCCAGATCCCATTCCAGGTTCTATCCCAGATCCCATTCCAGGTCCCATTCCAGATCCCATTCCAGGTTCTATCCCAGATCCCATTCCGGGTTCTATCCCAGATCCCATTCCAGGTCCCATTCCAGGTTCTATCCCAGATCCCATTCCAGGTTCTATCCCAGATCCCATTCCAGATCCCATTCCAGATCCCATTCCAGGTCCCATTCCAGGTTCTATCCCAGATCCCATTCCAGGTCCCATTCCAGGTCCCATTCCAGGTTCTATCCCAGATCCTTTTCCAGGTCCTGCTCCATTCCCTGGCTTCTTTTCCTGGGATAAACCAGATCCAGGGAATCTCATTCTCTGTTCTGGTCACTTCCAGCTTTTCCATTGGGATCCTGTTCAGGATCCTATCCAAAATCCCATTCCAGGTCCTATTTACCAAATCCTGCCCCAGATCCCATCCCATGCAAAAAAAGCCTCTCATGATTCCTGTGGATCCTGGGAATTCTGCGTGTTGGGAACGTGGGAATGGGGGCATGGAGGGGACACCGAGGGCTGTGGGAATGGGAAAACCGGAGAATCCAGCACAGGGGGATCCCAGGATCACATCCAAAAAAAGCCTTTATTGAGCACTGGGAATTAGGAAAGTGGCGGATCCCTGTGGATCCCGCGGGATCCCCATGGGAAGGTCAAGCTGTAGAGGCACACGGTGCTGGAGGAGAAGAGCCAGGGATCCCAGTGGATCCCGGTGGATCCCGGTGGATCAGGTGTAGAGGCACAGGGTCCCATCGGCGCCCGAGGAGAAGAGCCAGGGCTGCTGGGGGTGGATCCTGGGTGGATCCCAGTGGATCCCAGGTGGATCAGGTGTAGAGGCGCATGGTGCCCTCGGCGCCTGAGAAGAGCCAGGGCTGCTGGGGGTGGATCCCAAGTGGATCCCCCTGGAACCCTGGTGGATCCCGCTGGATCCTGGTGGATCAGGTGTAGAGGCACAGGGTGCTGTTGGCACCCAAGGAGAAGAGCCAGGGCTGCTGGGGGTGGATCCCGGGTGGATCCCCCTGGATCTCACTGAAACCCTGGTAGATCCAGGTGTATTCCAGTGGATCTCAGGTGGATCCCGGTGGATCCCGGTGGATCCCGGTGGATCAGGTGTAGAGGCACACGGTGCCGTCGGCGCCCGAGGAGAAGAGCCAGGGCTGCTGGGGGTGGATCCCTGTGTATCCCCCTGGATCCCGGGTGAATCCCAGGTGGATCCCAGTGGATCCTGGTGGATCCCGGTGGATCCCAGGTGGATCAGGTGTAGAGGCGCACGGTGCCGTCGGCGCCCGAGGAGAAGAGCCAGGGCTGCTGGGGGTGGAAGGCGACGTCGAGCACGCCGAGGTCGAGGGTGGGCGCGTGGCCCTTGAGCACCTTGAGCGGCACCAGGAGCGCGTTCTGCAGCAGGTCACTGCCCACGGGAGGGGGGAAATGAACGGGAACGGTGACACCGGGAATGGGAACGGTATCCATGGAAACAAACGGGAACGCTGGCACCGGGAATGGGAACGGTGACACCGGGAATGGGAACGGGAATGCTGGCACCGGGAATGGGAATTGTCCCAATGGAAATGGGAATGCTGACACCGGGAATGGGAATGGGAATGCTGACACTGGGAATGGGAATGCTGACACCAGGAATGGAAATTGTCTCAATGGAAACAAATGGGAATGCTGACACCAGGAATGGGAATTCTGACACCAGGAATGGGAATTGCCCCAATGGAAACAAATGGGAATGCTGACAGCGGGAATGGGAATTGTCTCAATGGAAACGGGAATTTTGACACTGGGAATGGGAATGGGAATTCTGACACCGGGAATGGGAATTCTGACGCTGGGAATGGGAATGGGAATGCTGACACCGGGAATGGGAATTCTGACACTGGGAATGGGAATGGGAATGCTGACACCAGGAATGGAAATTGTCTCAATGGAAACGGGAATTCTGACACCGGGAATGGGAATTGTCTCAATGGAAATGGGAACGCTGACACCTGGAATGGGCATTCTGGGAGCGGGGATCGGAATTCTCAGAGCAAGAGTGGGAATTCTGGGAGCGGGAATGGGCATTCTGACAGTGGGGATGGGAATTCCAGGAGTGGGAATTGTGACACCAGAAACGGGAATTCTGACAGTGGGAATGGGAATTCTGATACCGGGAACGGGAATTCTCGGAGTGGGATTGGGAATGGGAATTCTCACACTGGGATGGGAATTCCTGGAGCAGGAAATGGGAATTCTGGGAGCGGGAATGGGAATTCTGACAGAAGGAATGGAGAATTCCTTCTGGAGAGGGAGAAGGGAATCCTGGGAGAGGGAACAGGAATCTCGTCCTGGGTATCTTTGGGATCCAATCCCGGATATGCCCAGGACTCCCAGCAGCTGCCCCACAAATGCTGGTGCCACCCCAAGGACCCCAAAGGGAGGGATCTGATCCCATAAACACCATAAATAAACCCCATAATCCCACAAGTCCCATAATCCCATGAATCCTTTGAATAAATCTCATACTTCCCACAAATCCCATAAATCCCATGAATCCCATTAAATCCTGCCAATCCAACAAATTCCACAAATCCCATAAATAAATCCTATAAGCCCCATTAAAAAATCCCACAAATCCCATAAATTCCCATAAATAAATCCTTTAAATAAATCCATAAATCCCATAAATTCCCATAAATAAATCCTGTAAATAAATCCATAAATCCCATAAATAAATCCCATAAATTCCCATAAATAAATCCGGTAAATAAATCCATAAATCCCATAAATAAATCCCAGAAATTCCCATAAATAAATCCTGTAAATAAATCCATAAATCCCATAAATAAATCCCAGAAATTCCCATAAATAAATCCTGTGAATACATCCGTAAATCCCATAAATAAATCCCCCAAAATCCATAAAAAACCCCCATAAATCCCATAAATAAATCCCCTACATAAATCCCATAAATAAATCCCAAAAATCCGATAAATAAATCCCATAAATAAATCCATAAATCCCATAAACAAATCCTACTAAAAAATCCATAAATCCCACAAATAAATCCCATAAATAAATCCCACAAATAACTTGATAAATCCCATAAATCCCACAAACAAATCCCGTGAATTCCCTAAATAAATCCCACAAATCCCCAGACAATTCCCGGTGAATCCCCTAAATAAATCCCAGAACTCCCACAAACAATTCCCGTGAATCCCCACCCCATAAATAAATCCCATAAATCCCCCAGAGAATTCCCATGAATCCCATAAATAAATCCCACAAGTCCCACAAATGAATCCCATGAATCCCCTAAATAAATCCCACAAGTCCCCCAGACAATTCCCGGTGAATCCCATAAATAAATCCCACAAATCCCACAAACAATTCCCGTGAATCCCCTAAATAAATCCCATGAATCCCCCAGACAATTCCCGGTGAATCCCATAAATAAATCCCACAAATCCCACAAACAATTCCCGTGAATCCCCTAAATAAATCCCATGAATCCCCCAGAGAATTCCCATGAATCCCATAAATAAATCCCACAAGTCCCACAAATGAATCCCGTGAATCCCCTAAATAAATCCCACGAATCCCATGCCAATTCCCATGAATCCCTAAATAAATCCCACAAACAATTCCCAGTGAAACCTCATAAATAAATCCCACAAGTCCCCCAGATGATTCCTGGTGATTCCCATAAATAAATCCCACAAATCCCCCAGACAATTCCCAGTGATTCCCATAAATGAATCCCACTAATCCTGTGACAATTCCTGGTGAATCCCATAAACAAATCCTATAAATCCCACAAACAATTCCCGTGAATCCCCATAAATAAATCCCACAAATCCTGTGACAATTCCCATGAATCCCCATAAATAAACCCCACAAGTCCCACAAACAAATCCCACAAATCCCCCAGACAATTCCTGGTGAATCCCCATAAATAAACCCCATAAATCCCCCAGAGAATTCCCATGAATCCCATAAATAAACCCCACAAGTCCCACAAACAATTCCCAGTGAATCCCATAAATGAATCCCACAAATCCCCCAGACGATTCCCGGTGATTCCCATAAATAAAGCCCCCAAATCCCACAAACAATTCCCGGTGAATCCCATAAAGAAATCCCAGAAATCCCCCAGACAATTCCTGGTGAATCGCATAAATAAATCCCACAAGTCCCACAAACAATTCCCAGTGAATCCCCTAAAGAAATCCCACAAATCCCGCAGACAATTCCCATGAATCCCATAAATAAATCCCAGAAATCCCCCAGAAAATTCCTGGTGAATCCCCATAAATAAATCCCACAAATCCCACAAATCAATCCCATAAATCCCACAAACAATTCCTGGTGATTCCCATAAATAAACCCCACAAATCCCACTCCAATTCCTGGCGAATCCCCATAAATAAATCCCATAAATCCCCCAGACAATTCCCGGCGAATCCCCATAAATAAACCCCACAAATCCCCCAGAGAATTCCCATGATTCCCATAAATAAATCCCACAAATCCTGTGACAATTCCCATGAATCCCCTAAATAAATCCCACAAGTCCCACAAACGAATCCCGGTGAACTCCCCTAAAGAAATCCCATAAATCCCCCAGACAATTCCCGGTGAATCCCCATAAATAAATCCCACAAATCCCACAAATCAATCCCATAAATCCTACAAACAATTCCCGGTGAATCCCCATAAATAAATCCCCCAAATCCCACAAACAATTCCCGGTGAATCCCCTAAATAAACCCCATAAATCCCGCAGACAATTCCTGGTGAATCCCCTAAATAAACCCCACAAGTCCCACAAACAATTCCCGGTGAATCCCATAAGTAAATCCCACAAGTCCCTCAGAGGATTCCCATGAATCCCTATAAGTAAATCCCACAAATCCCACAAACAAATCCCATAAATCCCACAAACAATTCCCGGTGAATCCCATAAAGAAATCCCACAAATCCCCCAGACAATTCCCAGTGAATCCCATAACTAAATCCCACAAGTCCCACAAATGAATCCCATGAATCCCCTAAATAAACCCCCCAAATCCCACAAACAATTCCCAGCAATTCCTCTAAATAAACCCCACAAATCCCACGCCAATTCCCGGTGAATCCCATAAATAAACCCCCCAAATCCCCCAGACAATTCCCGGTGAATGCCCATAAATAAACCCCCCAAATCCCACGCCAATTCCCGGTGATTCCCCTAAATAAATCCCCCAAATCCCCCTGCCAATTCCCGGTGAATCCCGGTGAATCCCGGTGAATCCCGGCTCCTCACTTGTAGACCATTCCGTGGCAGACGATGACGGAGCCGTCGTCGGAGCCGGAGGCGAAGAGGGGATGGCGCCGGTGGAACGCGACCGAGCGCACGGCGCGGCCGTGGTGCCTGCGGGGCAGAGACGCACCGGGGATCGGAGCAGGGAAAACACCCGGGAAAAACACCGGGAAAACACCCGGGAGAAACGGGAAAACACCCGGGGGAAACGGGAAAACACCCGGGGGAAACGGGAAAACACCCGGGGGAAAACGGGGATCGGAGCAGGGAAAAACACCCGGGGATCGGAGCAGGGAAAAACACCGGGGAAAAACGGGAAAACACCCGGGGAAAACGGGAAAACACCCGGGATAAACGGGAAAACACCCAGGGAAAACGGGAATCGGAGCAGGGAAAAACACCCGGGGATTGGAGCGCGGAAAAACACCCGGGAAAAACGGGAAAACACCCGGGGAAAACGGGGATCAGAGCAGGGAAAAACACCCGGGGATTGGAGCAGGGAAGAACACCCGGGGATCGGAGCAGGGAAAAACACCCGGGAAAAACACCCGGGAATCAGAGCAGGGAAAAACACCCAGGAATCGGCAACAGGAAAAACACTGGGGAAAACACCCGGGAAAAATGGGAATCAGAGCAGGGAAAAACACCCGGGAATCGGCAACAGGAAAAACACCGGGAAAAATGGGAATTGGCACCGGGAAAACACCGGGGAAAATGGGAATCAGAGCAGGGAAAAACACCGGGGAAAACGGGAATCACAGCAGGGAAAAGCGGGAATTGGCACCGGGAAAACACCGGGGAAAATGGGAATCGGCAATGGGAAAGAACGGGAATCAGCAACGGGAAAAACACCGGGGAAAATGGGAATTAGCAATGGGAAAAACACCAGGAAAAAATGGGAATCAGCCCTGGGAAAAACACCGGGGAAAATGGGAATCCAAACAGGGAAAAACGGGAATCAGCATGGGGATAAACACCAGGAAAATGGGAATTGGCACCGGGATAGACACCAGGAAAACTGGGAATCAGAACACGGAAAAGCAATGGGGAAAACAGGAATCAGCAGTGGGATAAACGGGAATCAGGACAGGGAAAACAAGAGGAAAAAGGGGAATTAGCAGCGGAAAAAACAGGAATTGGCACTGGGATAAACACCGGGAAAAACCAGGAAAAACACTGGGAAAAACGGGAATCGGCACCAGGATAAACACTGGGAAAACAGGAATTAGCACTGGGAAAAACACCGGGAAAACCAGGAATCAGCACCGGGAGAAACACCAGGATAGACCCCGGGAAAAACGGGAATCAGAGCCCAGAAAATGGGATCAACAAAAAGCTGGGACGAGCCGGGGTTTGCAGCTCCCGTGGAGAGCTGGGAATGCTCCTGGGACCCCAGGGGACCCCAGGGGATGCCAGGGACCCCAGGGGATGCCAGGGGATGCCAGGGATCCTCAGGGATCCTCAGGGATGCCAGGGGATCCCAGGGGATGCCAGGGGATCCACAGGGGATGTGCAGGGATGCCAGGGACCCCAGGGGATGCCAGGGGACGCCAGGGATCCGCAGGGATGCCAGGGGATGCCAGGGGACCCCAGGGGACGCCAAGGGATGCCAAGGGACCCCAGGGGATGCCAGGGACCCAAGGGGACCGCAGGGGACGCCAGGGGACCCCAGGGGATGCCAGGGACCCCAGGGGATGCCAGGGATCCTCAGGGATCCGCAGGGATCCGCAGGGACCCCAGGGGATGCCAGGGGACGCCAGGGGACGCCAGGGGATCCCAGGGGATCCTCAGGGGATGCCAGGGATCCCAGGGGATGCCAGGGGATCCACAGGGATCCACAGGGATGCCAGGGGATGCCAGGGGATCCGCAGGGGATGTGCAGGGATGCCAGGGACCCCAGGGGACGCCAGGGGATGCCAGGGACCCCAGGGGATCCGCAGGGGACACCAGGGGACCCCAGGGGATCCGCAGGGATCCGCAGGGGATGCAAGGGACCCCAGGGGATGCCAGGGATCCGCAGGGATGCCAGGGACCCAAGGGGACCGCAGGGGACGCCAGGGGACCCCCGGGGATGCCAGGGATCCGCAGGGATCCGCAGGGATCCGCAGGGATGCCAGGGACCCCAGGGGACCCCAGGGATGCCAGGGACCCCCAGGGATCCCCAGGGACGCGCAGGGATGCGCCGTGACTCACCGCAGCAGGCGGTAGGGGCGCGTGGACAGGTCGAGGTCGAACCAGGCCACCTTGCTGTCGTAGCTGCCGCAGATGACGTTGTCCCCTGGCGAGGGAAGAGCCCCGGGGTGAGCGGGACGGGCCCGGCCCGGGGGGATCCCCTGGGCTCCCGGGGCCATCCCGCACCTCCGGGGTGCACGGCCATGCTGGAGATCCACTGGCAGTTGCTCTGCAGCTTCTTGGCGAGCTCCTGGCGCAGCAGGTTGTAGACGCGCACGGAGCGCTGCGAGGCCACCAGGAAGTAGGGCCGGAGCGGGTGGAACTGCACGCACTGGATCATGCCGGGGCTCTTCCGGAAGGGATCCTGGCTCCAGCGCCGGCTGCTCTGGTGGATCAGCACCTGCCGGCTGCCGGGGTTCCGCACCACCGAGGCCCAGTAGTCGCCCTTGCCGTGCCACGTCACCTGCACCACCGGCTGGGAACGGGAATGGGATTGGGATCGGGATCAGGAACAGGATCCAGGTGAGATCCCGAAATCCCGACCCTCTGGATCACCCCAGAGCTCCTCAAGGTGGGAATGGGATTGGGATCCGGGTGAGATCCCGAAATCCCAACCCTCTGGATCACCATGGAGCTCCCCAAGGTGGGATTGGGATTGGGATCCAGGTGAGATCCCGAAATCCCGACCCTCTGGATCACCACTGGGGCACAGGAATTGTTCTGGCTGTGGCACGTCACCTGCGTCACCGGCTGGGAATGGGATGGGAATGGGAATGGGAATGGGATCCAGGTGAGATCCCGAAATCCCGACCCTCTGGATCACCACTGAGGCCCAGTAGTCGCCCTTGCCGTGCCACGTCACCTGCACCACCGGCTGGGAATGGGATGGGATGGGAATGGGATCCGGGTGAGATCCCAAAATCCCAACCCTCTGGATCACCATGGAGGCCTGGGAATCGCCCTGGCCGTGCCACGTCACCTGCACCACCGGCTGGGAATGGGATGGGAATGGGAATGGGATTTAGGTGAGATCCTAGAATCCCAACCCTCTGGATCATCCCAGAACTCCTCAGGGTGGGAATGGGACTGGGATTGGGATTGGGATCAGGAATGGGATTGGGATCCAGGTGAGATCCCAAAATCCCGACCCTCTGGATCACCATGGAGGCCCAGGAATCGCCCTGGCCGTGCCACGTCACCTGCGTCACCGGCTGGGAATGGAATGGGAATGGGAATGGGAATGGGATTGGGAATGGGATTGGGATGGGGATGAGAACAGGAATGGGACCTGGATGAGATCCCAAGATCCCGATCTTCTGGATCATCCCAGAGCTTCTTGGGGTGGGAATGGGAACGGGAATGGGAACGAGAACGGGAACGGGATCCAGGGGAGATCCCAAAATCCCGACCCTCTGGATCATCCTGGAGCTCCCCAGGGTGGGAACAGCGGGATCGGGGAAGGGGAGAGGGGGAGAGTTTGGTTGGTGGGTCCAGGGATGGGAACAGGAACGGGACTGGGATTGGGAACGGGATTGGGACTGGGAATGGGATTGGGATTGGGATTGGGAATGGGATTGGGACTGGGATTGGGATTGGGACTGGGGCAATTCCCAGGAGCAGCTGAGGGAGCTGTGGGGGGCTCATCCCAGAGGAAATCGGGATGGAAGGGATCCAGGGCGGGATCTGCTCCCAGGGACAGGACCCCAGGGAACGGCCTCAGGTTGGGAATTTTGGGAATATTCCCCTGGCATTGTGGGCAAACAGGGATTTGGGGCCTTGGGAAGCAGGGCAGGGGCTGAGGCCGAGGATTCCCGGGAGAAGCTGGGAAAAGGGGCCGATCCCAGCTGGAATTCCCGCGGCTCCGGGAAACGTTCCCGGGATTTCCTGGAAAACGGGGCTGGGGAAAGGCTCCAGCACTGCCAGGGATTCCTGGGAATGGGAAGGGATCCCTCGGGATGTGGAGCAGGGGAAAAGGATCCCCTTGGAATTGTGTCCCGTGGGATATGGAGCTGGGAACAAGGATCCGTTTGGGATCCTTCCCTCGGGACGTGGAACAGGGAACAAGGATCCCCTTGGAATTGTGTCCCGTGGGATATGGAGCTGGGAACAAGGATCCGTTTGGGATCCTTCCCTTGAGACGTGGAACAGGGAACAAGGATCCCCTGGGAATTGTGTCCCGTGGGATACGGAGCTGGGAACAAGGATCCATCTGGGATCCTTCCCTCGGGATGTGGAACAGGGAACAAGGATCCCCTTGGAATTGTGTCCCTCGAGATGCAGCTCTGGGAATGAGGCCCCTCCCTGGATCCTGGGCTGGGGCTGATCCACAAGCCCCAAATCCCGGGAATGCCGATCCCAGCCAGATCCTGGGAATGCCAGTCCTACATAAGTCACAGGAACCCCGATCTCAGCCAGATCCTGGGAATGCTGATCCCACCCAGATCCCAGGAATGCCAATCTCCTCCAAATCCTGAGAATGCCAATCCCAGACAGATCCCACTCAGATCCCGGGAACACTGATCCCACACAGATCCTGGGAATGCCAATCCCTCCCAGATCCCAAGAACACTGATCCCACTTGGATCCCTGGAATGCCGATCCCAGCCAGATCCCAAGAACGCCAATCCCACCCGGATCCTGGGAATGCCGATCCCACCCAGATCCCAGGAATGCTGATCCCACCCAGATCCCAAGAACACTGATCCCAACTGGATCCTGGGAACGCCAATCCCAGCCAGATCCCAGGAATGCCGATACCACCCGGATCCCGGGAACACCAATCCCAACTGGATCCCAGGAATGCTGGTCCCACCCAGATCCCAAGAACACTGATCCCACTCAGATCCCGGGAACGCCGATCCCACACGGATCCTGGGAATGCCGATCCCAGCCAGATCCCAAGAACACCAATCCCACTTGGATCCCGGGAACACCGAACCCACCCAGATCCTGGGAATGCTGATCCCACCTGGATCCTGGGAACACCAATCCCACCCAGATCCCAAGAACACCGATCCCACTCGGTTCCCGGGAACGCCGATCCCACCCGGATCCCGGGAACGCCGATCCCAGCCGGATCCCGTGGATCCCACCTTGCTGTGCTGCACCAGCAGCCGGATCCCCTTGCCGCGCTCCTCGGGGCTGGCCGGGACCCACCGGACGGGCTGGATCCGCTCCTCCTCCGGAGCCTCCCAGGAATCCAGGAGCTGATCCGTGGCTGCCACCAGCAGCCGGTCCCCGAGGCCCGGATTCACCAGGAGCACCTGCTCATCCCTGGGAATGGAAAATCTGGGATCAGGGGGAATCCTCTGGGATCATGGGAAATCCTCTGGGATCAGGGAATGCTCCCCAGGAGCACCTGCTCATCCCTGGGAACGGGAAACCCGGGATCAGGGAATCCTCTGGGATCAGCGGGGAATCCTCTGGGATCAGGGAACCCTCCCCAGGAGCACCTGCTCATCCCTGGGGAAATCCGGGATCAGAGGATCCTCTGGGACCAAGGAAATCTGGGAATAATCCTTGGGAATGATCCCTGGGAACTCACATGGCCACCAGGCAGATGCTGGGGTTGGGGTTCCAGGGAAATCTGGGAATGTGGGAATGATCCCGGGGAAATTCGGGAATGTGGGGATGATCCCAGGGCAATCTGGGAATGTGGGGATGCTCCCGGGGCACTCACACAGCCACGGCCACCAGGCAGATGCTGGGGCTGGGGTTCCAGGGCAATCTGGGAATGTTCCCAGGGAAATTCGGGAATGTGGGGATGCTCCCGGGGCACTCACACAGCCACGGCCACCAGGCAGATGCTGGGGTTGGGGTTCCAGGGAAATTCGGGAATGTGGGGATGATCCCGGGGAAATTCGGGAATGTGGGAATGCTCCCAGGGCACTCACACGGCCACGGCCACCAGGCAGATGCTGGGGTTGGGGTTCCAGGCCACGCTCTTGACCACGGAGCCGAGCGGGAGCGTGCGGAGGCAGCGCGCGGTGCTCACCTCCCAAAACCGCACCGAGCCATCGTCAGAGCCTGCGCAACAGCAACAATGGGATAACAGCAACAACAATGGGATAGCAACAGCAACAATGGGATAACAATGGGATAACAGCAACAACGGGATAATAGCAACAACAATGGGATAACAGCAACAACAATGGGATAACAACAACAACGATGGGATAACGGCAACAACAATGGGATAACAACAACAATGGGATAGCAACAACAATGGGATAACAACAACAATGGGATAACAGCAACAACAACAACAGCGGGATAGCAACAACAACAATGGGATAACAGCAACAATGGGATAACAGCAACAACAACAACAGCGGGATAGCAACAGCAACAACGGGATAGCAGCAACAATGGGATAACAGCAACAACAGCAACAATGGGATAACAACAACAACAACAGCGGGATAATAGCAACAACGGGATAGCAGCAACAACAACAACAGCGGGACAGCAACAACAGCAATGGGATAACAACAACAATGGGATAGCAACAGCAACAACAGCGGGATAGCAACAGCAACAACAACGGGATAACAATGGGATAACAGCAACAACGGGATAACAACAACGGGATAACAACAGGATAGCAATGGGATAGCAACAACGGCATAACAATGGGATCATGGGACAGTGGGATAATGGGATTGGGATTGAGATAAGGGGATAATGGGAATGGGATAATGGGGATGGGATAACGGGAATGGAATTGGTATTGAGATAAGGGGATAATGAGATTGGGAATGGGGATGGGATAATGAGGATGGGATAATGGGATAATGGGAATGGGATGATGGGAATGAGATTCCCAGGAATAGGGACGGGAATGGGGATGGGAACGGAATTGGAATCATGGGAATGGGGATGGGATTGGGAATAAGGATGGGAATGGGATAATGGGATAATGGCAATGGGATAATGGGATAATGGGAATGGGATATTGGGATAATGGGAATGGGAATTGGACTGAGAATGGGGATGGTATAATGGGAATGGGGGAATGGGATAATGGGATAATGGCAGTAGGACAATGGGATTGGGATAACGGGAATGGGACCCCGGAGCCGCTGGCAAAGCTCCAGAGCATTCCAGAGGCGCCGCAGGGCGGGGCCAATCCCGGGATCCTCCCCCAGAGCCGGGGTTGGGATCTTGCAGTGGGAAAAGCCCCGATCCCAACCCTGGCCCCGGAGCAGCTCCGGGTGGAGCTGGGCTGTGGATCCGTGGGATTCATCCCGGGAATTCCCAATCCAGGGCGGGTCCATACCTGACACCAACCACTGCCCGCTGGGGGAGACGCTCAGGGTCCGCACCAGGCTGGTGTGGCCACGGTAAACCTGGGAAAAACCGGGAATGAGGGAGAATCCCAAATCCCAGGAGCTCCATGGGAACCTCCAGGAGCTGCTCCGGAATCCTCGGGAAGGGAGGAGGAGGAATTTGGGTTCTGGAGGGAGCACGGCCAAGGCCGCCCCATCCCACAGCCACAGGGATGGGAATCCCAAGGAGTGGGGATTCCAGCCCTTTCCTGGGGAATATTCCCAAAAATCCCAACCTGAGGCCGTTCCCTTGGTCCTGTCCCTGTTTCCTGGGAGCAGATCCCGCCCCAGATCCCCTTGGATCCCTTCAATCCCGCTTTTCTCTGGGATGAGCCCCCCCAGCTCCCTCAGCTGCTCCCGGGATTCCCCCATTCCCAATCCCAACCATGAACCCACCAAATCCCTGTCTGCCCCAAATTCCAGGGGAATATTCCCAAAAACCCCAATCCAAGGCCATTCCTTGGCTTTCTCCCTGTTTCCTGGGAACAGATCCTGCCCCGGATCCCCCTGGATCCCTTCAATCCCGCTTTTCTCTGGGATGAGCCCCCCCAGATCCCTCAGCTGCTGCCGGGAAGTTTTCCGGAGCCATTCCTGAAAATCCCGGCAAAGGGGGATCCTCCCCAGCCCCGTTCTCCATGGATCCGCGGGAGCATTTCCCACAGGAATTCCCGCTGGGATCGGCCCCTTTTCCCAGCTTCTCCCAGCAATCCTCATCCTCAGCCCCTGCCCCGAGCTTCCCAAGGCCCCAGATCCCAGAATTCCACCAGATTCCAGGGGAGCGTTCCCGAGCGGGTCCCTCACCAGAGCCTGTGTGGTGGGGAAGGGCTGCAGGTCCCTCGGCCTGGGCAGCTTGGGAATGAGATCCTCGGGATCCACGTTGACCTGCGGGGACGGGAACCACAGCGATCCCAACACCGCCCCCTCCGGCCGGGCATTCCCGGGGTGGGTTTTGGGTGTTTTTGGGGCGTTTTTGGGGTGTTTTTGGGGTGTTTTTGGGCGGGGTTAGGGGTCACGCACCCTCATCCTGCGCTGGCGGGGGCAGAGGTAGAGGTCGAGGCAGCGCTCGAAGCGCTCGTGGATGAAGCGCGGGTAGGCGGGCACGGCGCGCAGGCTCGGGAAGCGCCGCGGCAGGAAGCTCGGGCGCCGCTCCGACGGGTCCTGCTGCTGCCAGGCCAGCTCCTGCCGGGAACGGTGCGGGAATGGTGTGGGAATGGTGTGGGAATGGTGTGGGAATGAAGGAATGGGGGAATGGGGATGGGGAGAGGCCGCTCGCCAGGCAGGAGGGGGGAGCACGGGATGGGGATGGCGGGGCAGGGTCAGAGGGAATGGCGGGAGGGAGACGGGAATGGGGATGGGGAAAATGGGATAATGGGGATGGGGAATGGGATAACGGGGATGGGATAATGGGATAATGGGAATGGGATATTGGGACAATGGGATAACGGGGATGGGATAATGGGGATGGGGGAATGGGATAATGGGGATGGCATGATGGGATAATGGGATAATGGGGATGGCATGATGGGATAATGGGGGAATGGGATAATGGGGATGGGATAATGGGAATGGGAAAAATGGGAATGGGGATGGGATAATGGGAATGGGAAAAATGGGATAATGGGGATGGGATGATGGGATAATGGGAATGGGAAAAATGGGAATGGGGAATGGGAATGGGGAATGGGAATGGGGAATGGGGCAATGGGAATGGGGAATTGGGAATGGGGAATGGGAATGGGGAATGGGGCAATGGGAATGGGGAATGGGGATGGGGAATGGGGATGGGGAGGGGAAAATGGGATAATGGGGATGGGATAATGGGAATGGGAATGGGAATGGGGATGGGATAATGGGAATAGGATAACGGGAATGGGACAACAGGATAATGGGAATGGGAATGGGATGATGGGGAAGGGAAATGGGAACAGGGATGGGGAGGGGATAATGGCATAATGGGAATGGAAATGGGAATAGGAGAATGGGAATGGGGATGGGATAATGGGAATGGGATAATAGGATAATGGGGATGGGAAAAGTGGGAATGGGAATAGGATAATGGGGATGGGATAATGGGGATGGGATAATGGGGATGGGATAATGGGGATGGGATGATGGGGATGGGATGGGATGCCCTGGGCTCGGGAGGAGCCATTCCCAAGGGTCAGGGTCGCTCCCACCGGCAGCTCCTTGGCCAGGATTCCCCGTCCTCCTCATCCCATCGGGATCTTCCCATCCTCATCCCACTGGAGCTCTTCCCACTGGGATTTCCCTGCCCATTTTCCCCCCATCCATCCCCTCTGGATTCAAATCCCACTCCAGGGCCTCTCCCACTTATCCAGGGACACCCCAATCCCTGGGGAGTGACCCCAAATCTGCCTCCATTCCATGGGATCCTGGAACGCCCTGGGTGGGAATTCCAGGCTGATCCCATTCCATGGGCAGCGACAATTCCCAAAACTCCTCCCAGGGATCAAACACCCACAAAAATTCCCAGGAAAAACTCCCTCCATTCCACAGGATCCTGGAACGCCCCGGGTGGGAATTCTGAGCTGATCCCATTCCACAGGTGGCAACAATTCCCAAAACTCCTCCCTGAGCAACCCAAGGGATGAAACATCCCACACAAATTCCCAGGAAAAACTCCCTCCATTCCACAGGATCCAGGATCCTGGAATGCTCCAGGTGGGAATTCCGGGCTGATCCCATTCCATGGCTGGCGACAATTCCCAAAACTCCTCCCCGAGCAACCCAAGGGATCAAACACCCACACAAATTCCCAGGGAAAAACTCCCTCCATTCCACGGGATCCTGGAATGCCCCAGGTGGGAATTCCGAGCTGATCCCACTCCATGGGCAGCGACAATTCCCAAAACTCCTCCCAGGGATGAAACACCCACACAAATTCCCAGGGAAAATCCCTTCCAAACCCAACTGGATCCCCCCAGATCCCCTCTGCGGAGCGGCCCCGCGGGATCTCCCGGCGTTCCCGGCGTTCATTCCCGGCATTCCCGGCGTTGGTTCCCACCTCCTCGGGGCTGAGCAGGAATTCCGGGGGCGGGTTGTAGGACTCGGCGTGTCCCGGCAGGGGCATTTTGGGAGCGGGCACGTGCATCTTGTGCCGGCCCAGCACCGAGTTGGGCTCCTCGCGCGCCCACAGGTCGTAGAAAGCGGGAGCGCCCTCCTTGGGCTTCCGGGGCTGGATCCAGCCCATCTTGATGGCGTGGACCAGCTTGGAGACCTGCGGAGCATTCCCAGGATTTGGGGAGAGGCCCGGGGGGAGTTTGCCGTCCTCCTCGTCCCACCCGAGCTTTTCCAGCCTGGATTTTCCCACCATCCCCATCCCTCCGGGACCTTCCCGATCCCCTCATCTCATCCAGATCTTCTCAGTCTCCTCATCCCCCTGGAGCTTTTCCATCCTCCCCATCCCACCTGGATCTTTCCTCCCACCTCATCCCACGGAGATCGTCACATTCTCCTCAATCCCATCGGGATCCTCCCACCCTCCTCAGCTTTTCCACCCTCCCCATCCCACCAGGATCTTCCCAATCTCCCCATCCCACCAGGGCTTCTCCAACCTTCTCATCCTACATGGATCTTTCCATTTTCCTTGACTTTTCCATCCTCCCCATCCCACCGGGATCTCTCCATCCTCTTCATCCTTTTCCACCCTCCTCATCCCAACCGGATCTTTCCACCTTCCTCATCCCACCTGGATCTTTCCACCCTTCTCATCCCACATGGATCTTTCCCTTCTCCTTGACTTTTCCATCCTCCCCATCCCACTGGGATCTCTCCATCCTCTTCATCCTTTTCCATCCTCCCCATCCCACCAGGATCTTCCCAATCTCCTCATCCCACCTGGATCTTTCCACCCTTCTCATCCCACATGGATCTTTCCAACCTTCTCATCCTGCCTGGATCTTTCCCTTCTCCTTAACTTTTCCATCCTCTCCCATCCCACCGGGATCTTTCCAATCTCCTCATCCCATTGGGATCTCTCCATCCTCTTCATCCTTTTCCACCCTCCCTATCCCACCAGGATCTTTCCATCCTTCTCTTCCCATGTGGATCTTTCCATCCTCTCCCATCCCACCAGGATCTTCCCAATCTCCTGATCTCACCTGGAAATTTTCCACCTTCCCCATCCCACCAGGATCTTCCCAATCTCCCCATCCCATCCAGATCTTTCCGGTCTCCCCATCCCACCAGGACTTCTCCAACCTTCTCATCCCACCAGGATCTTTCCATTCTCCTTGACTTTTCCATCCTCCCCATCCCACCGGGATCTCTCCATCCTCTTCATCCTTTTCCATCCTCCCCGTCCCACCAGGATCTTCCCAATCTCCTGATCCCACCTGGATCTTTCCAACCTTCTCATCCTACATGGATCTTTGCATTCTCCTTGACTTTTCCATCCTCCCCATCCCACCGGGATCTCTCCATCCTCTTCATCCTTTTCCATCCTCTCCCATCCCATCGGGACCTTCCCAATCTCCTGCTCCCACCTGGATCTTCCCACCCTCCTCAGCTTTCCCACTCCGGGGCTCTCCCCCCGGAATTCCGGGCCCTCTCCCACCTTTTCCTTCTCCACCAGGGAGGGGATGAAGCTCCGTTTGTCCTCGGGCCGGTTGGTCACCGGGTGGATCCGCACCTCGTGAGTGAAGAAATCCACGGACGGCTGGAAAAACGGGAACGCTCAGCCCCCGGCCCGCATTCCCAGCGGGAATTACAGCCTCGGGACCTCACCTTGGGCATTCCCAACGGGAATTACAGCCCTGGGGGCTCCCCTCAGGCATTCCCAGTGGGAATTACAGCCCTGGCACCTCCCCACGGGCATTCCCTGTGGGAATTCCAGCCCTGGGGCCTCCCATCCTGCATTCCCAGTGGGAATTCCATCAATGGGGCCTCACCTCCCCACATTCCCAATGGGAATTCCAGCCTTTGGACCTCCCCTCCCACATTCCCAGTGGGAATTCCATCAATGGGGCCTCACCCTTCCACATTCCCAATGGGAATTCCAGCCTCGGGACCTCCCCTTTCAGCATTCCCGGTGAGAATTCCATCCCTGGGGCCTCCCCTCCCACATTCCCAGCAGGAATTCCAGCCTCAGGACCTCCCCTCCCACATTCCCAGCGGGAATTCCAGCCCTGGGCCCTCCCCCTCGGGCGTTCCCGGCGGGAATTCCACCCCATTCCCAATCCCAGCCCCGGTTCCTCCCATCCCGATCCCGCGTTCCCGGGGCTGGGCAGGTGTTGTGTCCGTCCCCCCTCACCTCGTAGGGGTCGAAGTTGAGGTCCCCGAAGTGCCCCCGCTGCAGGCGCTGCACCAGCTCCAGCTGCTCCTCCGACAGAGCCACCTCCGCACCCGTCTGACGGTCCTGAACCGTGCGCCTGGCACCGGACAGACACACCCACACTGGACACACCGACACGGCGGCAGGGCGGGGGGGGACGGACACACCGGGGGATGGGGGACACCAGGGGATGGGGGACACAGGGGGATGTGGGACACGGGGATATGGGCACCGGGATATGGACACTGGAATCCCGGGATGGACACAGGGATGGACACTGGGATGTGGACAGTGCCATGGAGGACACCAGGGGATGGGGGACATGGGGATGGACACGGGGATATGGACACTGGAATCCCGGGATGGACACCGGGATGTGGGACATGGGGATGGACATTGGGATATGGACACCAGGATGGATGTTGGGATATGGACACCGGCATGGGGGACACCGGGGGATGTGGGACACAGGAGGATATGGACACCAGGATATGGACACCGGAATCCTGGGATGGACACAGGGATGGACAATGGGATATGGACAGTGCCATGGGGAACACCGGGGGATGTGGGACACCGGGGGATGTGGACACCGGGATATGGACACTGGAATCCCGGGATGGACACAGGGATGGACATTGGGATATGGACAGTGCCATGGGGAACACCGGGGGATGTGGGACATGGGGATATGGGACACGGGGATATGGACACTGGAATCCCGGGATGGACACTGGGATGTGGGACATGGGGATGGACACCGTGATATGGACACCAGGATGGATGTTGGGATATGGACACCGGCATGGGGGACACCGGGGGATATGGACACCGGGATATGGACACTGGAATCCCAGGATGGATGCAGGGATGGACACCAGGGGATGGGGGACACTGGGGGATATGGACATGGGGATATGGACACTGGAATCCCGGGATGGACACGGGGGTGGACATTGGGATATAGACAGTGCCAGGAGGGACACCGGGGGATGTGGGACACCGGGGGATGTGGACACCGGGATATGGACACTGGAATCCCGGGATGGATGCGGGGATGGACACCAGGGTGTGGGATATGGGGATGGACACCGGGATATGGACACCAGGATGGACACAGGGATATGGACACTGCCATGGGGGACACTGGGGGATGGGGGACACTGGGGGATATGGACACGGGGATATGGACACGGGGATATGGACACTGGAATCCCAGGATGGACACTGGGATGGACACCGGGATGTGGGACATGGGGATGGACACTGGGATATGGACATCAGAATCCCAGGATGGACAGTGGGATGTGGGATATGTGGATGGACACCAGGATGGACACAGGGATGTGAGACACTAGGATGGACACTGGGATATGGACACCGGAATGGACACCGCCATGGGGGACAACACTGGGATGTGGAACACCAGGATGGGGGACACTGGATGGACACTGGGATGGACACCGGGATGGACACCGGGATGGACACCGGGATGGACACTGGGATGGACACAGAGATGGACACAGGGATATGGGCATCGGATTCCCAGGGTGGACACTGGGATGTGGGACACAGGGATGGACAGCAGGATGGACATGGGGATGGACACGGGGATATGGACACCAGAATCCTGGGATGGACACCAGGATGGACACCAAGACAGACACCAGGATGAACATTGGGATGGACACTGGGATGTGTGGACACAGGGATGGACACCAGGATGGACACTGGGATATGGGCATCGGAATCCCAGGATGGACATTGGGATGGACACTGGGATGGGGGACACTGGGATATGGACACTGGGATGTGGACACCGGAATCCTGGGATGGACATGGGGATGAACACCAGGATGGACACAGGGATGTGAGACACCAGGATGGACACAGGGATATGGACACTGGAATCGCGGGATGGACACCAGGATGGACACAGGGATGTGGGACAGAGATGGACACTGGGATGGACACAGGGATATGGGCATCAGAATCCCGGGATGGACACCGGGATGGACACCGGGATGGACACCAGGATGGACACAGGGATGTGAGACACCAGGATGGACACAGGGATATGGACACTGGAATCGCGGGATGGACACCAGGATGGACACAGGGATGTGGGACAGGGATGGACACCGGGATGGACACAGGGATATGGGCATCGGAATCCCGGGATGGACACCGGGATGGACATAGGGATGGACACAGGGATGTGAGACACGGGGATGTGGGAGAGGGATGGACACAGGGATGGACACCAGGATCCTGAGATATGGGACTGGGAATGCAGAGGAATCCCTGGAATGCACAGGGATCCCTGGAATGCACAGGGATCCCTGGAATGCAGAGGGAATTTCCCGGGAATCAGAGGGATCCCTGGAATGCAGAGGGATCCCTGGGATGCAGAAGGGAATTTCCAGGAATGCAGAGGGATTCCCGGGATGCAGAGGGATCCCTGGGATGCAGAGGGATCTCTGGGAATGCACAGGGTTCCCGGGAAGCAGAGGGAATTTCCTGGGAAGCAGAGGGAATTTCCCGGAATGCAGAAGGGATTTTCCAGGATGCAGCTGAGGATGGATGGGAGGGAGGGAGGCTCCGTGCCCGATCCCAAATCCCCACATATCCAGAATCACCCTGGAAAAGCCTCAGGAAGGCTCCAGGACTCTGAATTCCGGGGATTTTGGGAACCCCCCACAAACCCCACGTGCGGAGCACACCCGGGGAACCACGGAACACTCTGGGATTTTAAGGCTCAGACCCCATCCCGCGGGGCACCTCCCGCCCATCCCAAGGTTTTTTTCCCAGGAATTCCTCACCAGTATTCCGGGTTTTCCATCTTCTCCAGGAACAGGTCCAGCTCGTCCTTGCTCCTCAGGGGTTTGTAGATCTTCTTCCCGTCCAGGTCGTAGCCGATGTGCGGGAAATCCTGGTACCACTCCATGGGAATGTTCCCCACCGTGTTCCGGATGTCCTGGAGGGGGAAAACACCGGGAAAAGGGTGAGGGGAGGGCACGGAATTCCAGGGAATATCCTTGGGGGAAAGGGTGAGGGAATTCCAGGGAATCCTTGGGGGAAAGGGTGAGGGAATTCCAGGGAATATCCTTGGGGGAAAGGGTGAGGGAATTCCAGGGAATCCTTGGGGGAAAGGGTGAGGGAATTCCAGGGAATCCTTGGGGGAAACGGTGAGGGAATTCCAGGGAATCCTTGGGGGAAAAGGTGAGGGAATTCCAGGGAATCCTTGGGGGAAAGGGTGAGGGAATTCCAGGGAATCCTTGGGGGAAACGGTGAGGGAATTCAAGGGAATCCTTGGGGGAAAGGGTGAGGGAATTCCAGGGAATCCTTGGAGGAAGAGGTGAGGGAATTCCAGGGAATCCTTGGGGGAAAGGGTGAGGGAATTCCAGGGAATCCTTGGGGGAAACGGTGAGGGAATTCCAGGGAATCCTTGGGGGAAAGGGTGAGGGAATTCCCGGGAATCCTTGGGGGAAAGGGTGAGGGAATTCCAGGGAATCCTTGGGGGAAACAGTGAGGGAATTCCAGGGAATCCTTGGGGGAAAAGGTGAGGGAATTCCAGGGAATCCTTGGGGGAAACGGTGAGGGAATTCCAGGGAATCCTTGGGGGAAACGGTGAGGGAATTCCAGGGAATCCTTGGGGGAAACGGTGAGGGAATTCCAGGGAATCCTTGGAGGAAGAGGTGAGGGAATTCCAGGGAATCCTTGGGGGAAACGGTGAGGGAATTCCAGGGAATCCTTGGGGGAAACGGTGAGGGAATTCCAGGGAATCCTTGGGGGAAACAGTGAGGGAATTCCAGGGAATCCTCGGAGATGCTTTCCAAAGAAGTTTTCCTTGGAATGGCCCCGGGCATTCCTGCCACACATTCCTGGCAGCAGGAAAAGGGATCCTTCCCTGAAATTATCCACAGGAAAAGGGATCATTCCCAGAAAATATCCGCAGGAAAAGGGATAAATCCCAGAAAATATCCACAGGAAAAGGGATAAATCCCAGAAAATATCCATGGCAAAAGGGATCAGAATCAGGCAAAGGGGCAGAATTCCAAGGGATCCAAAGGTGGGAGGGGGCAGAATTCCCTGTGCCCCCACTGATGGCTGCAATTCCATGGATTCTGGATGCAATTCCATGGATTTTGGGTGCAATCCCATAGATTTTGGCCCTGATCCCATGGATTCTGGCTGTAATTCCACGGATTTTGGGACTCCCTGTGCCCCCAGTCTCTGCCCAGGACCATCTCCACATCCCTGGCTGCAATTCCACGGATTTTGGGACTCCCTGTGTCCCCAAACCCCTCTGTGTCCCTGGTTGTGATTCCATGGATTCTGGCTGCGATTCCCTGGATTCTGGCTATGATCCCAAGGGTTTTGGCTGCAATTCCATGGATTTTGGGACTCCCTGTGCCCCCAGCCTCTGCCCAGGACCATCTCCACATCCCTGGCTGCATTCCCACGGATTTTTGGCTGCAATTCCACGGATTTTGGGACTCCCTGTGCCCCCAGCCTCTCTGCCCAGGACCATCTCCACATCCCTGGCTGCATTCCCACAGATTTTTGGCCGCGGTTCCGCGGATTTTGGCCGCGACTCCACAGACTCTGGCCACAACCCCACAGGCAGGTTTTGGCCACGATCCCGCGGGTTTTGGCCGCGATCCCACGGGTTTCAGGACTCCCCGCACCCCCATCTCAGCTCGGATCCCCCTCGTCTCTGCCCCCGGGGGGGATCGATCCCCACCGGAGCCGCTCGGGCCTTTTCCCGGGAATTGTGGCGGCTGGAAGGTGCCGGGGCCGGGATCAGGATCGCTCCCGGCGCTAAACGAAAGCAGATGGCTCCGGGAGCTTCCAGAGGGCCGGCAGGGGGATGACAGAGGTTGGGTTTCGGAAGCTGCCGAGACAGGGATTAAGTGCGGGAGCGCACGGAAGGTGCCGCGCTCCGGCCGGGAATGAACCTCCCGCGCGGAGCTCCTGGGAGGCGCCGCTGCGAAAGCGGGGGGGGAAAGCTCGGGGAAAACTGCAGGGAAAACTGCAGGAAAAACGCAGGAAAAACTGCAGGAAAAACTGCAGGAAAAACTCAGGAAAAACTGCAGGAAAAACGGGCAATTCCTGGGCAATTCCCGGGCCATTCCCGGGGTTTTTTCCAGGTGGAAATGCTGGATTTCCTCGGGGATTGCTGGAGTTGGGAGGGGGGGGATAAGGCAGCTTGGAGCTGGGGGAATTCCCGGCTCGGGATGCTCCGGGGATTCCTCCCGGGAATCCTGGCTGGGGAGGCAGGGAAATCCCGGGGGATGCCGGAGCCCCTTCCAGGGCCTTTTCCAGGGTTTTTTTGGGAGAGCTGGGGAGGGGTTTGGGATCCAAGCTGGAGGGACAGCACCCAGGGAATGGCTTCCCATGGAATATTGGGATTGTGGGATGGAATTCCCGGAGAATCCAGGGCTGCTCCATCCCTGGGACACCGGGAATGGGACAGGGAACGACACCTGACACCTCTGGAATTCCCGTGCCCCAATTCCCTCCTGGCTCTCCTCCCCAGGCAGGGAATTCCAACAAATCCCGGCGGCGGCTCCTCAAGGGTTAATTCCCAAATTCCCTCCCGCCCCGGGAGCAGCGGGAATGGGAAGGGGCCGGGATAAATCCCAATTCCCAGCCGGAATCCATCCCGGCATGGAAAATCCTCCGGGAATCCTCGGGGATCTCGGGATCACCGGGAATGTCCTGGGGGGGGCGGGCAGCGAATTCCCTCGGCTCCGGGGGCTCCCGGAATTCCAGAGGGATCCCAGAGCTGAGCGAATTCCCTCGGCTCCGGGCGCTCCCGGAATTCCAGAGGGATCCCAGAGCCCCCCCACGGCAGCTCCGGTGAACTTTGGGGTTGGGAGCAAAGGGAATTTCTGGGGAAAACCGGGAAAGGAGCGGCGAATCCCGGGAGTGGGGAATTCCAGAGGGATCCCAGAGCCGCCCCCCACGGCAGCTCCGGTGAACTTTGGGTTCGGAGCAAAGGGAATTTCTGGGGAAAACAGGTTGGGGGGGCGACAGGAACAGCGAGGGAAGGAGCGGCGAGGTGCCCGGGCATGCGGCGAAGGGGTTAAACCCGGCCTGGAGGGTGAGCTCAGGTAGGCCGGGCCTGGGGCTCCCCTTTCCAAAGGCTCCTTTTCCAAGGAAGCCGGGCCCGGAGGAGGGGCCGGGCCGCCCATTCCCGCCGCTATAAAATCCCGCAATTCCAGCCCGCGGCTCCCGGAGGATGCGCACGTGCGCCGGGAGCGGCGGCGAGCCCGAAAACCGGGAATAAACCGGGATAAACCCCCCCCCCCCCCCCAACACCGCCAAACCGGGCTAAAAACCCGCAAACCCGGGATAAACCCGCGATCAAACCCCGCGGCCACCGGGGTAAAACCCGGACGAGACCTCAGAGAGCGCGGTAGAACCCCTAAAAACCGGCATAAAAGCGGGATAAAAGCGGGACAAAAACCCCAAAACCGGGGACAGAGGCGGGATAAGAGCCCCTCAGGCGGACCGGCGAGAGCCATGAGCGGCCGGAGCTGAGCTCCTCCGGCGGCGTTCCCAGCCATGTCCTTCGCCATGCTGCGCTCGGCGCCGGGGCGCTTCCTGTACCCCGAGATCAGCGCGCTGTCCGAGGACGAGGAGAACAGCGAGAGCTCGGGCTCCGAGGAGAAGCCCTTCCACCTGGAGGCCGACGCGTTCGGCATCAAGGGCGGCAAGCGGCGGCCCGGCAAGAGCCGCGGGAGGCTGGCGCGGGAGCCGCGGCAGCGGCACACGGCGAACGCCCGCGAGCGGGACCGCACCAACTCGGTGAACACGGCGTTCACGGCGCTGCGCACGCTGATCCCCACCGAGCCGGCCGACAGGAAACTCTCCAAGATCGAGACGCTGCGCCTCGCCTCCAGCTACATCTCGCACCTGGGCAACGTGCTGCTGCTGGGCGAGGCGGGCGGCGGCGGGCAGCCGTGCCACGGGGCGCCAGCGCCGGCCTCGGCGGCGGCGGCGGCGGCGGCGGCGGCGGCGGCGGCCGCGTTCTGCACGGCCGGGGCCGCGTCCCCAACCGGCCGGGAGAGCGAGAGCAGCCAGCAGCCCCGGCAGATCTGCACCTTCTGCCTCAGCAACCAGCGCAAAATGGTGAGCGGCGGTGCCGGGGGTAGCGGAGAGAGTGGGGAGAGTGGGGAGAGTGGGAATAACGGGGTGCGGGATAGCGGGAATGGGGTGCGGGATAGTGGGGGATGCCCAGTCCCGGCAGATCTGCACCTTCTGCCTCAGCAACCAGCGCAAAATGGTGAGCGGCGGTGCCGGGAATAGCGGAGAGAGTGGGGAGAGTGGGAATAGTGGGAATAACGGGGTGCGGGACAGCGGGATTTGGGAATGGGGGCTCCCAGGATTCCCAGTCCCGGCAGATCTGCACCTTCTGCCTCAGCAACCAGAGGAAAACGGTGAGCGGCGATGCCGGGAATAACGGGAATAGTGGGGTCTGAGATAACAGGAATGGGGTCTGTGATAACAGGAATGGGGTCTGGGATAACAGGAATGGGGTCTGGGATAGCGGGAATGCCGCAGGGAGAGAGGGAACGGGGATTGGGATTTGGGATTTGGGAATCCCGGGATGCCCAGCCCCGGCAGATCCGCACCTTCTGCCTCAGCAACCAGAGGAAAACGGTGAGCGGGGATGCCGGGAATAGCGGGGATAACGGGGTCTGGGATAACAGGAATGGGGTCTGGGATAGTGGGAATGCTGCAGGGATAGAGGGAATGGGGATTTGGGATTTGGGAACCATGGGGTGCCCAGCCCTGGCAGATCCGCACCTTCTGCCTCAGCAACCAGCACAGAATGGTGAGTGGTGCCAGAAATACCGGGAATAACGGGGATAGTGGGGTCTGGGATAACAGGAATGGGGTCTGGGATAGCAGGAATGGGGTCTGGGATAGCGGGAATGCCGCAGGGATAGAGGGAATGGGGATTGGGATTTGGGAATCCTGGGGTGCCCAGCCCCGGCAGATCCGCACCTGCCTCAGCAACCAGCGGCGAATGGCGAGTTTGGGAGGGTTTGGGATGCAGGGAATGGGGTCTGGGATACTGGGAATGGGCATTGGGATTTGGGAATGGGGGCTCTCGGGATCGGGACCTTCTGCCTCAGCAGCCCAGAGGAAAATGGTGAGGCCGGGAGGGTTTGGGATGCAGGGAATGGGGACTGGGATAGCGGGAAAGGTGGCCCGGAATTCGGGAATGAATCCCGCAGGGATGCGGGGAATTGTGTCCCGGGATTCGGGAATGCCGAGGGAATGAAGGGAACTGAGCCCTGGGATTCGGGAATGCTGAGGGAATGAAGGGGATGGGCACCAGGATTTGGGATTTGGGCTGGGAATGACGAAATCCCCGTGTGGGATTTCCTGGAAAAGCTGAGATTCCCGGGTTTATCCAGGTGAAAATTCTGTTTGTTCCACTCGGAGGAGCAGGGAGAGGCAGGGAATTGTGTCCTGGGAATTCAGGAATGAATCCTGTGGGGATTCAGGGAATGGGGACTGGGAATTCGGGAATGAATCCCGTGGGGATGAGGGGAATGGGGACTGGGAATTTGGGAATGAATCCCATGGGGATGAAGGGAATGGGGACTGGGAATTTGGGAATGAATCCCATGGGGATGAGGGGAATGGGGACTGGGAATTCGGGAATGAATCCCGTGGGGATGAGGGGAATGGGGACTGGGAATTCGGGAATGAATCCCATGGGGATGAGGGGAATGGGGACTGGGAATTCGGGAATGAATCCCATGGGGATGAAGGGAATGGGGACTGGGAATTCGGGGATGAATCCTGTAGGGACTCAGGGAATGGGGACTGGGAATTCGGGAATGAATCCCATGGGGATGAGGGGAACTGGGATTTGGGATCCACACTTGGAATGACGACATCACCTGTGGCGCTCCCCAAAAAAACGGTGATTCCCGATTTATCCCAATGATTCCCAGTTTATCCCAATGATTCCCAGTTTATCCCACTGATTCCCAGGTTTATCCCAGTTTATCCCAGCAATTCCCAGGTTTATCCCAGCAATTTCCGGCTTTATCCCGCTGATTCCTGTGTTTACCCCAGCAATTCCTGGGTTTATCCCAGAGATTCCCAGTTTTACCCCAGCAATTCCTGGGTTTATCCCAGCGATTCCCAGTTTTACCCCAGCAATTCCCAGGTTTATCCCAGCGATTCCCAGTTTTACCCCAGCAATTCCCAGGTTTATCCCAGCGATTCCCAGGTTTATCCCAGCAATTCCCAGGTTTATCCCAGCAATTCCTGGGTTTATCCCAGAGATTCCCAGTTTTACCCCAGCAATTCCTGGGTTTATCCCAGTGATTCCCAGTTTACCCCAGCGATTCCCAGGTTTATCCCAGCAATTCCGGGGTTCATCCCAGCGTTTCCCGGGTTTATCCCAGTGTTTGCCCACTCCTGGGATCACAGGAAGGGATGGGATGAGTGGGAATGCCAGGGAGCTCCCGCCTGGAGCTGCAGCCACAGCAGAGCCTGACGGAGGCGGCTCGAAAATCCATGGAAAAGCCAGGGAAAATCCAGGGAAAATCAAGGGAAAATCAAGGGAAAATCCAGGGAAAATCTGTGGAAAATCCATGGAAAATCAAGGGAAAATCCAGAGAAAATCCAGGGAAAATCCAGGAAAAATCCATGGAAAATCAAGGGAAAATCCAGGAAAAATCCAGGGAAAATCCATGGAAAATCCATGGAAAATCCTCTCTGGAGCCACGGGCAGAGGGTTAGGGTTAGGGTTAGGAGAAGATTTTTGGGGACAGGAGGAGGATTTTAGGAATCTTTGGGATGGGGAAGGATTTGAGGGAGGATTTTTTGAGGGACCGGAGAAGGATTTTAGGGAGAAGATTTTCGGGATTCTTGGAACGGGAACAGGATTTTAGGGAGTTTTTGTTTGTGTTTTTTTTTTTTTTAATTTTGGGGACAGAAGGAGGATTTTAGGGACTTATAGGATGGGCAGAGGATTTTAGGGTGAATTGTTCGGGCAGGGTGGATTTTAGGGAGCCGATCCCACACTTTGGGAAGCCTCCTGCTCCCACCTGGAATCCTGGAACGCTTGGGGTTGGGAAGGGCCCGAAATCCCACCCCATTCCCACGGGATCAGCTGTTCCCATCCACGGAAAAGCCGGATTAGGGGCGGGAATGGGAGCTCTGAGATGATCCCGAGGGATTTGGGGCGGGAATGGCAGCCCTGGGATGATCCCGAGGGTGGGAATGGCAGCCCTGGGATGATCCCGAGGGATTTGGGATGGGAATGGCCTGGAGCTGCAGGCACAGCAGAGCCTGATGGAGGCAGCTCTAAAATCCATGGAAAATCCATACAAAATCCAGGGAAAATCCATGGAAAATCCATGGAAAATCCATGGAAAATCCAGGAAAAATCCAGGGAAAATCCTCCCTGGAGCCAGGGGCAGAGGGACAGGAGAGGAGCTGGGAATGGACACCGGGAAGGGCCCTGGAAAAGCGGGAAGAGACCGGGACAGGGAACTGGGAATTGGGATCGGCTCCCAGTGCTCCCAGTAACTCCATAACGGGGATCCCAGTGCTCCCAGTAACTCCATACAGGGATCCCAGTGCTCCCAGTAACTCCATACAGGGGATCCCAGTGCTCCCAGTAACTCCGTACAGGGATCCCAGTGCTCCCAGTAACTCCGTACAGGGGATCCCAGTGCTCCCAGTAACTCCATAACGGGGATCCCAGTGCTCCCAGTAACTCCGTACAGGGATCCCAGTGCTCCCAGTAACTCCATAACGGGGATCCCAGTGCTCCCAGTAACTCCATAACGGGGATCCCAGTGCTCCCAGTAACTCCGTACAGGGGATCCCAGTGCTCCCAGTAACTCCATAACGGGATCCCAGTGCTCCCAGTAACTCCGTACAGGGATCCCAGTGCTCCCAGTAACTCCATACAGGGGATCCCAGTGCTCCCAGTAACTCCATAACGGGGATCCCAGTGCTCCCAGTAACTCCGTACAGGGGATCCCAGTGCTCCCAGTAACTCCATAACGGGGATCCCAGTGCTCCCAGTAACTCCGTACAGGGATCCCAGTGCTCCCAGTAACTCCATAACGGGGATCCCAGTGCTCCCAGTAACTCCATAACGGGGATCCCAGTGCTCCCAGTAACTCCGTACAGGGGATCCCAGTGCTCCCAGTAACTCCGTACAGGGATCCCAGTGCTCCCAGTAACTCCGTACAGGGATCCCAGTGCTCCCAGTAACTCCGTACAGGGATCCCAGTGCTCCCAGTAACTCCGTACAGGGGATCCCAGTGCTCCCAGTAACTCCATAACAGGGATCCCAGTGCTCCCAGTAACTCCATAACGGGGATCCCAGTCCCTGAGTGCCGGCACTCCCAGTTCCCAATCCCAGTGCTCCCAGTTCCCAATCCCAGTGCTCCCAGTTTCCCAGTGCCATGGATCCCAGTTTCCCAGCTCCCGGAGGCACTGGGAGCCGCCCTGGCCATCCCAGTTCCCCCAGTTCCCCGGATTTTGGGATTCCCTCTCCTCTCCCAATTCCCTGGATTTTGGGATTTTGGGATTCCCTCTCCTCTCCTGATTCCCCGGATTTTGGGATTTCCTCTCCTCTCCAAATTCCCCGGATTTCGAGATTTTGGGATTCCCTCTCCTCTCCCAATTTCCTGGATTTTGGGATTTTGGGATTCCCTCTCCTCTCCCAATTCCCGGATTTTGGGATTCCCTCTCCTCTCCCGACTCCCTGGATTTTGGGGTTCCCTCTCCTCTCCCGATTCCCCGGATTTTGGGATTTTGGGATTCCCTCTCCTCTCCCGATTCCTGGGATTTTGGGATTTCCCTGCAGGTGGAGCAGGGAAAATCCAGTGGGATTTTCCTGCCACATCCCAAATTCCCCAAATTCCCCGCAGGGAACGGGGCCATTCCAAGGGCAGAGGGGCAGGATTGGGATCCAGGCTGATCCCAGATAACCCAGAGGGAATGGAAAAATCCTCGGGAAGGATTTGGGCATCACCAAACTCCGGGGTTTTCCACCCAAATCATTCCCAAAGCCTGACAGCTCCGGGGTTTGGGAATGAGGGAATTTGGGGAAAAAGGGAACTGGGGAAAAAGGGGATTTGGGAAAAGGGGAATTTGGGGAAAAGGGGATTTGGGAAAAGGGGATTTGGGGGAAAAGGGGAATTTGGGAAAAGGGGAATTTGGGGAAAAGGGGATTTGGGAGAATTAGGGAAAAAGGGAATTTGGGGAAAGCGGAATTTGGGGGAAAAGGGGAATATGGGAAAAGGGAATTTGGGAAAACGGTAATTTGGGAAGAGGGGAAATTGGGGGAAAAGGGAACTTGGGGAAAAAGGGGATTTGGGAAAAGGGGAATTTGGGAAAAGGGGAATTTGGTAAAAGGGGAATTTGGGTAAAGGAAATGTGGGAAAAAGGTAATCCCAGCTGATTCCAGCCCTTCCAAGGCTCTGGGATCTGGGAACACGCTGCCCAGGAAGGGCCCTAAATCCACTGCCATCCCAGCATTCCTGGGGATTTCTCCAGGCCCGGAGCACTCCATGGGCAGGGACTCCTTCCCCTGCCCCGGGATTCTCCCAGGACATTCCCAGGGACCAATTACTACAAATCCCCATCCTCAATTTTCCATCCATCCCAATAATTCCCATCCCTAATTTTGGGTCAATTCCTACAAACTCCCATCCCTGATTCTGGATCAATTCCTATAAACTCCCATCCCTGATTTTGGGTCAATTCCTATAAAATCCCATCCCTGATTCTGGATCAATTCCTATAAAATCCCATCATCAGTATGGAACAATTCCTACAAATCCCCATCCCTAATTTTCCATCCATCCCAATAATTCCCATCCCTAATTTTGGATCAATTCCTACAAACTCCCATCCCTGATTTTGGATCAATTCCTATAAAATCCCATCCCTGATTTTGGATCAATCCCTATAAAATCCCATCATCAGTTTGGATCAATTCCTACAAATCCCCATCCTCAATTTTCCATCCATCCCAATAATTCCCATCCCTGATTTTGGATCAATTCCTACAAACTCCCATCCCTGATTTTGGATCAATTCCTACAAACTCCCATCCCTGATTTTGGATCAATTCCTACAAACTCCCATCCCTGATTCTGGATCAATTCCTACAAACTCCCATCCCTGATTTTGGATCAATCCCTATAAACTCCCATCCCTAATTTTGGGTCAATCCCCACCAATTCCCACCCTTCCATCAATCCCAGTAATTCCCACCACCAATTTTTCACCGATGCCCATGGATTGCAGCATTAATTCCGGATCAATCCCAATCAATCCTCAACCTTAAT
The DNA here is from genome assembly GCF_023055355.1 of Agelaius tricolor. NCBI lineage: Eukaryota > Metazoa > Chordata > Aves > Passeriformes > Icteridae > Agelaius > Agelaius tricolor. Next base: position 72,594 of record NW_027269381.1, on the reverse strand, counting down.
TTAAAAACTCCCATAAATTCCCAGCCTCGATTCGCCACCAGTCCAAACAATTCCCATCCTTCGTTCCTCCATCAATTCCTACAAAATCTCATTGCACCTGGAATTGGGGCTGGAATTGGAACTGGAATGGGGGCTGGGATTGGGGATGGAATTGGGGCTGGGATTAGAACTGGAATTGGGGCTGGGACTAGAATTGGAATTGGGGCTGGAATTGGAACTGGGATTGGAGCTGGAATCAGGGCTGGAATTAGAACTGGAATTAGAACTGGATTTGGGGCTGGAATCAGGGCTGGAATCAGGGCTGGAATTGGGGCTGGAATTGGAACTGGAATTAGAACTGGAATTGGGGCTGGAATTTGAACTGGAATCAGAACGGGAGTTTGGGCTGGAATTAGAATTGGAATTAGAACTGGAATTGGGGCTGAAATTAGAATTAGAATTGGAATCAGAACTGGAATTAGAGCTGGATTTGGGGCTGGAATAAAAACTGGAATCAGAACTGGATTTGGGGCTGGAATCAGGGCTGGATTTGGGGCTGAAATCGGGGCTGGAATTGGGGCTGGAATTGGGGCTGGAATCGGGGCTGGAATCAGGGCTGGAATCGGGGCTGGCATCGGGGCTGGAGCCGCCGTTCCCGATCCGTGCCGGGTTTTTTCGGGACGCGTTCCCGTGGATTTGGGGTTTATGGGGTGTGAAGGGAACCCCCCCCCCCCCCCCCGCCCTTTGATCCCCGGGGAGTCGGACAAGGCCGAGGAAATGAGACCCAGACCCTCGGGAATGGCGGGATGGGAACGGCTCCGGGGCTGGGATCATCCCAGGGCTGCCATTCCCAAATCCCTCGGGATCATCCCAGGGCTGCCATTCCTGCCCCAAATCCCTCGGGATCATCCCAGGGCTGCCATTCCCATCCTTGGGATCATCCCAGGGCTGCCATTCCCAAATCCCTCGGGATCATCCCAGGGCTGCCATTCCCAAATCCCTCGGGATCATCCCAGGGCTCCCATTCCCACCCTCGGGATCATCCCAGGGCTGCCATTCCTGCCCCAAATCCCTCGGGATCATCCCAGGGCTCCCATTCCCACCCTCGGGATCATCCCAGGGCTGCCATTCCTGCCCCAAATCCCTCGGGATCATCCCAGAGCTCCCATTCCCATCCCTAATCCGGCTTTTCCGTGGATGGGAACAGCTGATCCCATGGGAATGGGGTGGGATTTAGGGCCCTTCCCAACCCCAAGCGTTCCAGGATTCCAGGTGGGAGCAGGAGGCTTCCCAAAGTGTGGGATCGGCTCCCTAAAATCCACCCTGCCCGAACAATTCACCCTAAAATCCTCTTCCCATCCTCAATTCACCCTAAAATCCTCCTTCTGTCCCCAAAATTTAAAAAAAAAAAACACAAACAAAAACTCCCTAAAATCCTGTTCCCGTTCCAAGAATCCCGAAAAATCTTCTCCCTAAAATCCTTCTCCTGTCCCTCAAAAAATCCTCCCTCAAATCCTTTTCCCATCCCAAGGATTCCTAAAATCCTCCTCCTGTCCCCAAAAAAATCCTCTCCTGCCCCACAAATCCCAAAAAATCCCCCCTAAAATCCTTTCCCATCCCAAAAATCCCAAACTGTGTCTGCCCAAGGGGGCTGATCCCAGGGCCATTCCCCGTTCCCAGGAAAAGGAACAGGAAAATCCGGATGGGCTGAGCTGAGGGGGAATTCTGGAATTCTGGCGGGGGGGGAATTTGGGACCTGAGAACATCCCAGGGATTTTGGGGCCGATCCCAAATCCCAGGAAAGCTCGGGAAAAGCTGGTCCAGGTCCAGCCAGAATCCCAGGGTTAAATGGGATAATTTGGGATCATTTGTACAAATTAATTTGGGATGATTTGTACAAATTAATTTGGGATGATTTGTACAAATTAATTTGGGATAATATCCAGGGCGGTTTCCCAGCCAGAATCCCAGGGTTAAACGGGATAATTTGGGATCATTTGTACAAATTCATTTGGGATAATCTGGGTGGGGGTTGTGGCAGGAATTCCTTGGAATTCCCAAATGGGGAGAGAGGCCCCGGTGTTCCCGACCTCCCAGAAAATTGGGATTTGGTGGTAAAAGGGATTCCCAGATCCCAGCAGTGCCAAGGGAATTCCGGGCTGGAATTCCGGGAGCCAGCAGAGACCTGGGACCCAGAGAGGTTTTCCCAGGATCAGGGAGCGACCGAGGTGGGAGAACAGGAAAGGTGGGAACGACTCTGAGATCCTCGGGATCCTCGGGATCATTGGGATCCTCGGGATCCCGGCCCCTTCCATGGGGAAAGACGAGATGGGAGAGGGGATTTGGGATCCGGAGGGGAATTGGGATCCAGAGGGGATTCGGGATCCAGAGGGGATTTGGGATAAAGGAATTTCCCCTCTGGAATCTCCTCAGGATCCAGGGGGGAATTGGGATCCAGGGGGGATTTGGGATCCAGGATATTGGGATCTAGGATATTGGGATCCAGAGGGAATTGGGATCCAGGGGGGAATTGCGGTCCAGAGGGGATTTGGGATAAAGGAATTTCGCCTCTGGAATCTCAGGATCCAAGGGGGATTTGGGATCCAGAGGGGATTTGGGATAAAGGAATTCCCTTCTGGAATCTCAGGATCCAGAGGGGATTCAGGATCCGGAGGGGGTTTGGGATAAAGGAATTTCCCTCTGGAATGCCCTCAGTGGGGATTGGGATCCAGGGGGGAATTGGGATATGGAAGGGATTTGGGATAAAGGAATTCCCCTCTGGAATCTCCTCAGGATCCAGGGGGGAATTGGGATCCAGGGGGGATTTGGGATCCAGGATATTGGGATCCAGAGGGAATTGGGATCCAGAGGGGATTCAGGATCCGGAGGGGGTTTGGGATAAAGGAATTCCTGTCTGGAATGCTCTCAGAGGGAATTGGGGTCCAGGGAGGGAATTGGGATCCAGAGAGGATTTGGGAAAAAGGAATTCCCCTCTGGAATCTCAGGATCCAGAGGAGAATTGGGATCCAGAGGGGATTTGGGATCCAGAGGGGGTTTGGGATGAAGGAATTCCTGTCTGGAATGCTCTCAGAGGGAATTGGGATCCAGGGGGGAATTGGGATATGGAAGGGATTTGGGATAAAGGAATTTCCCTCTGGAATCTCAGGATCCAGAAGAGATTCGGGATCCAGAGGGGATTTGGGATAAAGGAATTCCCCTCTGGAATCTTCTCAGGATCCAGGGGGGATTCGGGATCCGGAGGGGGTTTGGGATGAAGGAATTTCCCTCTGGAATGCTCTCAGAGGGAATTGGGGTCCAGGGAGGGAATTGGGATATGGAAGGGATTCGGGATAAAGGAATTCCCCTCTGGAATGTCCTCAGGATCCAGGGGGGGATTTGGGAAATGCTGGGAAAGGGAAACCCCAGGAAATAGGAAATGCTGGGAAAGGGGAAATCCCAGGGAAAACCCCAGCACTGCATCCCAAGGAAAGAATTTCCATGGAAAAATCCCGGATTTAGGTACAAGGAGCAGCAATTCCAGGAGATTCCCAAAGAACCCCAGAGCCGGGAGCTTCCCTGAGCCGTTCCCGCTTTTCCCCAGGACGGGATCACCCCAATCCAGGTTTTCCATGGAAAAAAATCCCAGATTTAAGCACAGGGAACGGGATTTCCCCGAGATTCCCAAAGAACCCCGGAGCCGGGAGCTTCCCTGAGCCATTCCCACTTTTCCCCAGGATGAGATCACCCCAATCCAGGTTTTTCATGGAAAAATCCCCGATTTCAGCATAAGGAGCAGCAATTCCAGGAGATTCCCAAAGAACCCCAGAGCCGGGAGCTTCCCTGAGCCGTTCCTGCTTTTCCCCCTCAGGGCTGGACCCGCATCCAGGTTTTCCATGGAAAACCCCAGATTTAGGCACAGGGAGCAGCAATTCCAGGAGATTCCCGAATCACCCAGAGCCAGGAGCTTCCCTGAGCCATTCCCACTTTTCCCCAGGATGAGATCACCCCAATCGAGGTTTTCCATGGAAAAATCCCAGATTTAAGCACAGGGAGCAGCAATTCCAGGAGATTCCCAAAGAACCCCAGGGCTGGGAGTTTCCCTGAGCCCGTTCCCGCTTTTCCACAGGATGAGGTCACTCAAATCCAGGTTTTCCATGGAAAATCCCCGATTTAGGCACAGGGAGCAGGATTTCCAGGAGATTCCCAAAGAACCCCAGAGCCGGAGCCGGGAGCTTCCCTGAGCCGTTCCCGCTTTTCCCCCTCAGGGCTGGACCCACATCCAGGTTTTCCATGGAAAAATCCCAGATTTAGGCACAGGGAGCAGCAATTCCAGGAGATTCCCGAATCACCCAGAGCTGGAGACTTCCCTGAGCCATTCCCACTTTTCCCCAGGGTGGGATGGAACCAAATCCAGGTTTTTCATGGAAAAATCCCGGATTTAAGCATAAGGAGCAGCAATTCCAGGAGATTCCCAAAGAACCCCAGAGCCGGGAGCTTCCCTGAGCCGTTCCCCAGGGCGGGACCATCCCAATCCAGGTTTTCCATGGAAAAACCCCAGATTTAGGCACAGGGAGCAGCAATTCCAGGAGATTCCCGAATCACCCAGACCCAGGAGCTTCCCTGAGCCATTCCCACTTTTCCCCAGGATGAGATCACCCCAATCCAGGTTTTCCATGGAAAAATCCCAGATTTAGGCACAGGGAGCAGCAATTCCAGGAGATTCCCAAAGAACCCCAGAGCCGGGAGCTTCCTTGAGCCATTCCCACTTTTCCCCAGGATGAGATCACTCAAATCCAGGTTTTCCATGGAAAAACCCCGGATTTAGGCACAGGGAACGGGACTTCCCCGAGATTCCCGAATCACCCCGGAGCCGGGAGCTTCCCTGAGCCATTCCCGCTTTTGCTCTTTAAGGCTGGACCACCCCAATCCAGGTTTTTCATGGAAAAATCCCGGTTTTAGGCAGAGGGAGCAGCAATTCCATGAGATTCCCGAATCACCCCGGAGCCGGGAGCTTTCCCTGAGCCGTTCCCGCTTTTCCCCTTTCCCAATGCGTTCCCGAATCCCGAATTGCGGCCGGAGGGAGGGAGGGAAAAGTGCGGCTGCCGCTGCCGCTGCCGCTGCGGGATTTTCCCAATCCCCGTTTCCGCTCCAGACGGCCCCGAGCTGCCGGGGCTCCAACATCTGGGAAATCGGAGCAGAATTCCCCCTTTTCCCTCCCCTTCCCACCCCCGGGAACAAAGGGAGAGCCGGAGCCGCACGTGCGGGCATGGAAACCGGGGGAGGGCCGGGGGAGGGAATGGAAAACGGGAATGGGATCCCAGAGAACGGGGATGGGAAAGGGGGATGGGATCCCAAAAACGGGAATGGGAAAGGGGGATGGGATCCCAAGAAACGGGGATGGGAAAGGGGGATGGGATCCCAAAAAATGGGGATGGAAAATGGGGATGGGATCCCAAAAACCAGGAATGGGAAATGGGGATGGGATCCCAAAAAACGGGGATGGGAAATTGGGATGGGATCCCAAAAAACGGGGATGGGAAATGGGGATGGGATCCCAAAAAACGGGAATGGGATTAGAAAAAATGGAGATGGGAAATGGGGATGGGATCACAAAAACGGGGATGGGAAACGGGGATGGGATCCCAAAAAATGGGGATGGGATTAGAAAAAATGGGGATGGGAAATGGGGATGGGATCACAAATAATGGAGATGGGAAAAGGGGATGGGATCCCAAAAACGGGGATGGGAAATGGGATCACAAAAAATGGGGATGGGAAATGGGGAAAGGTTTGGGATGAGGCAGGAAATGGGAACTGGATCCTAAAAAATGGGGATGACAAGGAGGAGTGGGGGATACTGGGGCTATACTGGGGCTATACTGGGGCTATACTGGGGTTATACTGGGGCTATACTGGGGCTATACTGGGGCTATACTGGGGTTATACTGGGGCTATACTGGGGCTATACTGGGGTTATACTGGGGCTATACTGGGGCTATACTGGGGCTATACTGGGGCTATACTGGGGTTATACTGGGTTATACTGGGGTTATACTGGGGCTATACTGGGGCTATACTGGGGTTATACTGGGGTTATACTGGGGTTATACTGGGGCTATACTGGGGCTATACTGGGGCTATACTGGGGTTATACTGGGGCTATACTGGGGCTATACTGGGGCTATACTGGGGTTATACTGGGGCTATACTGGGGTTATACTGGGGTTATACTGGGGCTATACTGGGGCTATACTGGGGTTATACTGGGGCTATACTGGGGCTATACTGGGGCTATACTGGGGTTATACTGGGGCTATACTGGGGTTATACTGGGGTTATACTGGGGTTATACTGGGGCTATACTGGGGCTATACTGGGGCTATACTGGGGCCATACTGGGGTTATACTGGGGCTATACTGGGGCTATACTGGGGTTATACTGGGGCTATACTGGGGTTATACTGGGGCTATACTGGGGCTATACTGGGGCTATACTGGGGCTATACTGGGGCTATACTGGGGCTATACTGGGGCTATACTGGGGTTATACTGGGGTTATACTGGGGCTATACTGGGGCCATACTGGGGTTATACTGGGGTTATACTGGGGCTATACTGGGGCTATACTGGGGCTATACTGGGGCTATACTGGGGCTATACTGGGGGCACTGGGTCTGTATTGGGAACAGAGCAGGGATCAGGGACAGCTCTGGGCAATCCTGGGAAGATTCCCTGGGAAAGGATCCAGGGAGGATTCCCAGGGAAGGGATCCCAGGAGGATTCTCTGGGAAGGGATCTCGGGAGGATTCCCTGGGAAAAGATCCCTGGGAGAATTCCCAGAGGAAGGATCCCAGAATTCCCAGGAAAGGTTCCCTGGGAGAATTCCCGAGGAAGGGATCCCAGAATTTCTGGGCAGCGATCCAGGGAGAATTCCCAGAGGAAGGATCCCAGAATTCCCAGGGAAGGGATCCCAGCAGGATTCCCAGAGGAATTATCCCAGAATTCCCAGGAAAGGATCCCTGGGAGAATTCCCAAGGAAGGGATCCCAGAATTCCCAGGAAGGGGGTCTCAGGAGAATTCCCCAGGAAGGGATCCCAGAATTCCTGTGCAGGGATCCTGGGAGAATTCCCAGAGGAAGGATCCCAGAATTCCCAAGTAAGGGATCCAGGGAGAATTCCCAGAGGAAGGATCCCAGCAGAATTCCAAGAGGAAGGATCCTGGAGGATTCCCTGGGAAAGGATCCCTGGGAAGGGATCTCAGGAGAATTCCCAGAGGAAGGATCCCAGAATTCCCAGGAAAGGGATCTCAGGAAGGATTCCCAGAGGAAGGATCCAGAATTCCCGGGGAAGGGATCCCAGCAGGATTCCCAGAGGAAGGATCCCAGCAGGATTCCCAGAGGAAGGATCCCAGCAGGATTCCCAGAGGAAGGGATCCCAGCAGGATTCCCAGAGGAAGGATCCCAGCAGGATTCCCAGAGGAAGGATCCCAGAATTCCCAGGGCAGGGATCCCGGGAGGATTCCCAGCGGAAGGATCCCAGAATTCCCAGAGGAAGGATCCCAGAATTCCCGGGGAAGGGATCCCAGCAGGATTCCCAGCAGAAGGATCCCAGAATTCCCAGAGGAAGGATCCCAGAATTCCCGAGGAAGGGATCCCAGAATTCCCAGGGAAGGGATCCCAGCAGAATTCCCAGCGGAAGGATCCCGGAGGATTCCTGTGCAGGGAGTTCTGCTGGGCAGGGGATCTGGGATGGATTCCGTGGGAAGGGATCCCGGGAGGATTCCAGGATTCCCCGTTCCAGGTTTGATCCCGTCTCCTTTCCCTCCCACAGAGCAAAGACCGGGACAGGAAGACGGGACAGCTCCGGAGCTAGGCCGGGAATTCCAGCCGGGAATTCCAGCCAGGAATTCCAGCCGGGAATCCCAGCCGGGAATTGCAGGGAAGGCCACGCTGGAAGATTCCCGGATCCAGGGACATTTTCCTGGCAGATCCTGCGGGAAGAGCGGCACCGACATTCCAGAGGATCCCGTGGGACACGGAGCGCGCGCTGGGGTTCCGGGAGATCCAGGGAATGTGGAGCCGCTCCGGGAATCCTCCGGAATCCCTGCCCTGGGATCCGGGATCCCGGAACACTTGGATCTCTGGGATCCACTCTGGGAATTCCTGCCCTGGTATTCTGGATCATTGAACACTTGGATCTCTGAAAATCCTCGGGAATCCCTGCCCTGGGATCCTGGATCATTGAACACTTGGATCTCTGGGATCCACTCTGGGAATTCCTGGGAATCCCTGCCCTGGGATTCTGGATCATGGAACACTTGGATCTCTGAAAATCCTCGGGAATTCCTGGGAATCCCTGCCCTGGGATCCTGGATCATGGAGCACTTGGATCTCTGAAAATGTTTGGGAATCCCTGCCCCGGGATCACAGAACACTTGGATCTCTGGGATCCACTCTGGGAATTCCTGGGAATCCCTGCCCCGGGATCCTGGATCATTGAACACTTGGATCTCTGAAAATCCTCGGGAATCCCTGCCTTGGGATCCTGGATCATTGAACACTTGGATCTCTGGGATCCACTCTGGGAATTCCTGCCCTGGGATCCTGGATCATGGAACACTTGGATCTCTGAAAATCCTTGGGAATTCCTGCCCCGGGATCCTGGATCCCGGAACATTTGGATTGCTCAGATCCACCTGGGAATCCCTGGGAATCCCTGCCCCAGGATTCCTGCCTGTGGAACACTTGGATCTCTTGGATCCGCTCTGGGAATCCCCGGAATTCCAGATCATGGAACATTTGGATCTCCCGGATCTGCTCTGGAATCCCCGCCCCAAGATTCCTGCCTGTGGAACATTTGGATCTCCTGGATCCGCTCTGGGAATCGCTGGGAATCCCCACCCCGGGATTCCTGCCCGTGGAACACTTGGATCTCCCGGATCTGCTCTGGAAACCCCTGGGAATCCCCATCCCAGGATTCCTGCCCGTGGAACACTTGGATCTCCCGGATCCGCTCTGGAAATCCTTGGGAATCCCCGTCCCAGGATTCCTGCTCACGGAACACTTGGATCTCCCGGATCTACTTGGGAATCCCTGGGAATTCCTGCCTTGGGATCCATGGAGAATCATGGAATGCTTGGCTCTCCTGGATCTGCTTCCCACTCGATCCCGGAACTGATCCCGGAAATTATCCTGGAACTGATCCCAGAACGGATCCCAGAAATTATCCTGGAACTGATCCCAGAACTGATCCTGGAAGTGATCCCAGAAGTGATCCCGGAACTGATCCCGGCACCGATCCCTGCGCGCGGGGTGCAGGGGCTGCATTTTTTGGGAATTGTCATTTTTTGGGAATTGTCAATCACATGCTGGAATTTCATGTTGTTGATGTGGGAATTAATTAAATCCAGAATTTGTGTCATTAATCGGGAATCTGGGTCATGATCCTTGAGGGAATTCCTTCCTTTCCTTTTTTCCCCTTTTCCTTTTCCCTTCTTTTCATCTTCCCTTTCCTTTTCCCCTTTTCCCTTTTCCTTTTCACCTTTTCCCCTTTTCCCCTTTTTCCTTTTCCTTTTTCCCCTTTCCCCTTTCCCCTTTTTCCTTTTCCCCTTTCCCTTTTCCCCTTTTCCCTTTTCCCTTTCCCCCAGGTTATTCCCAGCCACCAGCACCGTTCCCTGTGCCAGAAGGAGCAGGTAAAACCCAGGAATTTGGGAAATCCTGGGGAAATGAACCCCAGCACTGCCCAAAGCTCCCCCTGAGGGGTCCAGGACAATGGGATGTTCCCAAATCCGGGATGCTCCCAAATCCGGGATGCTCCCAAATCCGGGATGTTCCCAAATCCGGGATGTTCCCAAATCCCTGTGCCAAGGGAAAGGCCTGGAATGGGGGGCAGCAGGAGGGGGAGGAAAACGGGGATGGGCTCTGGGATTGGGATCAGAACTGGGATGGGCTCTGGGATTGGGATCAGAACTGGGATGGGATTGGGATCAGAACTGGGATGGGCCCTGGGATTGGGATCAGAACTGGGATGGGATTGGGATCAGAACTGGGATGGGCCCTGGGATAGGCTCTGGGATCAGGATCAGAACTGAGATAGGACTGGGATCAGGAACTGGGATGGGCTCAGATCCCAAATGATTTCCCTGGATTATCCAAAGGCGGCGGCACAGAGCAGGGCTGGGAATGTGGGGAGAGCTGGAGAGGGAGGAGGATTCCCAGGAAAAGGACGTCGGGTCCATGGGAAGAAAATCAGGGAATTGCTGAGCTTGGAAAAGTCCCCGGAGCCTCCCAAATCCACCCCCAGCCGTGTCCCCATCCCACACCCACAGGGATGGGAATTCCAGCTGGGAATGGCGGATCCTAATCCAGAATTCCAGCTGGGAATGGGGATCCCAGCCCAGAATTCCAGCTGGGAACGGGGGATCCCAGCCTGGAATTCCAGCTGGGAATGGGGGATCCCGACCCAGAATTCCAGCTGGGAATGGGGGATCCCAGCCCATGATTCCAGCTGGGAATGGGGGATCCCAGCCCGGAATTCCAGCTGGGAATGGGGATCCCAGCCCAGAATTCCAGCTGGGAATGGGGGATCCCGACCCAGAATTCCAGCTGGGAATGGGGGATCCCAGCCCAGAATTTGGGGGATCCCAGCCCAGAATTCCAGCTGGGAATGGGGGATCCCAGCCCAGAATTCCAGCCCTTTCCAGGGGAATATTTCCAAAAATCCCACCTCGATGCTGTTCCCTGCTGTTCCCAGCCTTCCCCAGCCCCGGCTGCTCCCCCCAGGCTCAGCAGGGAAAAGGCTCCAGATCCAGCCGGGAATTCCACGGGAATTGCAGCATTCCCTGACCCCACAGATCCCGAGGGGCTCCCGTCCCCCTTTCCCAGCTCCCGTCCCCTTTTCCCAGCTCCTGTCCCCTTTTCCCAGCTCCCGTCCCCCTTTCCCAGCTCCCCCATCCCAGCCCGGGATCATTCCCGGGACCGTTCCCGGCTCCATCCCTGCCCCCGCCGGGGCCTGGCCCGGGATTTTCCGGGACATTTTTGCTCCATGAAATCAGCGGAGGCTCCTGGATCCGCACGTCCCGGCCTTGGCTCCCGCGGGATTGGCCCCGGGCCCGCGGCTCCCTCCCGCTGCCAGCCCCGGCTCCCGGAATTCAGGAATTCAGGAATTCGGGCCCGGGGCCCACCAGGGCTCCGCAGCAGCAGCAGCAGCAGGGGAGGAATTTTGGGATCCGCGGAGGAATTTTGGGATCCGCGGCCATCCCGGGCTGGCTCCGGGGGCCGGGAGCTGCTCCCCATTTATTTCCCTGCGGGCCCAGCAGACCCAAACTGGGAAAGGGGAAGCTCCAAACTGGGAATTGTGGCCGGCCCGGAGGGGCCTGGGAGAGGATTCTGCCGCATTCCCAGCTCCCGGGGCAGATCCGGTGGGATTGACTCGGGAATCAGCCTCTGGAATGGCCCCATGGAGCTGCCCGGGGCCACCAGCCCTCCAGAGCCAGGAATTGCTGGGGCTGGAAAATCCCTGGGGATGGGAATTCCATCCTGTCCGTGTCCCCATCCCACATCCACAGGGATGGGAAATCCAGCTGGGAATGGGGATTCCATCCTGTCCGTGTCCCCATCCCACATCCACAGGCATGGGAAATCCTGGGAATGGGGATTCCATCCTGTCCCTGTCCCCATCCCACATCCACAGGCATGGGAAATCCTGGGAATGGGGATCCCATCCCAGCTGTGTCCCCATCCCACATCCACAGGTATGGGAAATGTTGGGAATGGGGATTCCATCCTGTCCCTGTCCCCATCCCATATCCACAGGGATGGGAAATGTTGGGAATGGGGATTCCATCCTGTCCGTGTCCCCATCCCACATCCACAGGGATGGGAATTCCAGCTGGGAATGGGGATTCCCACATCCACAGGGATGGGAAATGTTGGGAATGGGGATTCCACAAGGATGGGAATTCCAGCTGGGAATGGGGATTCCATCCCAGCTGTGTCCCCATCCCACATCCACAGGGATGGGAAATCCTGGGAATGGGGATGCCCACATCCACAGGGATGGGAAATGTTGGGAATGGGGATTCCAGCCCGGAAATCCAGCTGGGAATGGGGATTCCATCCTGGTCATGTCTCCATCCCACATCCACAGGCATGGGAATTCCAGCTGGGAATGGGGATTCCAGCCCAGAAATCCAGCTGGGAATGGGGATTCCAGCCTGGAATTCCTGGAGAAGCATTCCCAACAATCCCACTCCGGAGGGCTGTGGGGGTGCCAGGGGTGGGATACGGGGCCAGGTGTTCCTCAATCCCGTTGTGCCGGGAAGGTGACGCTGCCCCAGCTGCCAGAATTCCCAAAAATCCCTTCCACATTCCAGGAGAGACACAGAGGGGTTTGGGATGCAGGGACAGCACCCAGGGAATGGCTTCCCATGGAATACTGGGATTTTGGGATGGAATTCCCAGAGAATCCGGGGCTGCTGGGAGTTGTCCCTGCCCATGGAATGGGACAATCCCAAAATCCCACCCATCCCAAACCATTCCAGGATTCCCTGGACAAGTCCAGAATTGTCCCAGGCCAGGCTGGAGCATCCCGGGAGAGACGGAGCCGTCCCTGCCTATCCCTAAATCCTGAATGTCCCAAACCATTCCAGGATTCCATGGACACCCCTGGAAAATGGGACAATCCCTAAAATCCCTTCCATCCCAAACCATTCCAGGATTCCATGGACACCCCTGGAAAATGGGACAATCCCTAAAATCCCTTCCATCCCAAACCATTCCAGGATTCCATGGACACCTCTGGAAAATGGGACAATCCCTAAAATCCCTTCCAGCCAAAACCATTCCAGGGTTCACTGGACACCCCTGGAATTGTCCCAGGCCAGGCTGGAGCATCCCGGGATAGACGGAGCCATCCCTGCCTATCCCTAAATCCTGAACGTCCCAAACCATTCCAGGATTCCATGGACACCCCTGGAATTGTCCCAGGCCAGGCTGGACCATCCCGGGATAGCGGAGCCCTCACTGCCCATGGAATGGGACAATCCCGAAATCCCGTCCATCCCAAAGGTTCCAGGAGTCCCTTCCAGCTCCCATTCCCAATTCCTGACCATTCCCAGTGAATCCTAGTCCCCATTCCCAGTTCCTGACCATTCCCAGTGACTCCCAGCCTCCATTCCCAGTGAATCTCAGGCTCCATTCCCAATTCCTGGCCATTGCCGGTGACTCCCAGCCTCTGTTCCCAATTCCTGACCATTCCCAATGAATCCAAGCCTCCATTCCCAGTTCCTGATCATTCCCAGTGACTCCCAGCCCCCATTCCTAATTCCTGACTGTTCCCAGTGACTCCCAGGCCCCATTCCCAGTGAATCTCAGCCCCCATTCCTAGCCCCCATTCCCAGTGACTCCCAGCCCCCATTCCCAATTCCTGGCCATTCCTGGTGGCTCCCAGCCCCCATTCCCAATCCCAGCCCCCATTCCTGGTGGCTCCCAGTCCCCATTCCCAGTCCGTGGCCATTCCCAGTGACTCCCAGCCCCCATTCCCAGTGGCTCCCAGCCCCCATTCCCAATCCCAGCCCCCATTCCCAGTTCCTGATCATTCCCAGTAGCTCCCAGCCCCCATTCCCAGTTCCTGATCATTCCCAGTGGCTCCCAGCCCCCGTTCCCAGTTCCCAGCCCCCGTTCCCAATCCCAGCCCCCGTTCCCGGTGTCTCCCAGCCCCCATCCATCGCTCCTGCCGGCTCCCAGCCCCCAGCGTTCCCAGTCCCCGGCCATTCCCGGCCCCTGGAATGAGCTGCCAGGCTCCCACCTGATCCATCAGCAGCTGCTCCCGGCCATTCCCGGCCCGCACCTGCAATTCCTGCCGGGAACCACATGTGACCCCTCCTGTGATCCCTGATTTATTCCCTGCCAGCGCTCCCCCCCCTCCTCGCCCATGCCTACCAGCTGGGAATCGCATCCCAAAAAAATCCCCATCCCAAAAACCAAACCCCTGGGGCGCATCCCAGCCGACGCCGGCTGTGCCCCCGCTATTTTCCATTTTTCCATCCCATTTTTTCCGCTTTTCCCGTTTTTTTGGTGGTGTTATTTTCTGGTTTCCCCCCCCCCCCCCGGCGCCTGGCCCCCCTGCCCGCTCTCCAGGCGCTTCCCGAGGCCGCTCCAGGTGCGCTGGGAAGCGCCGGCCCCGCGCCGCCTCCCCCGTGTCCGTCTGCGGCGGGAGCAGGAAGCCAAAGCCGCCTCTGGAATTCTTCACTCGCTCCTCGTTGCCGGCTCCCGCGGGATGCCGGGGTCAGGCTCCCTCCGCCGCTTTCCCGGTTTTCCCTGGATGAGCTCGGGTTACAATGCCGGCTCTGTTCCCGCCCGGGCCCCCGGCGAGCCCTAATCCCGCTCCGCTGGCTCCCGGATTGATTGCGGGGATTTGGGATCGGTCCCGGCTCTTTCCTGAGCCTCCCCGGCTGCTCCGGGCCTCCGCAGAGAGGATTTGGCCCGGGGAAATGGTGGGGCAGGGGGGGGAAAAACGGGAATGGGGAGGCCGGGAAAGGATGGGGAACTGGAAATGGGATGGGGGGAACTGGGGGAAAAGGGATGTGGGGAAATGGGATACGAGATATGGGGAATGGGGAAATGGGATATGGGGAAATGGGGAATGGGATGTGGGGGTGTGGGGAAATGGGATGTGGGGAAATGGGATATGGGATATGGGATATGGGATGTGGGATATGGGATGTGGGGAAATGGGATATGGGGAATGGGGAAATGGGATATGGGGAATGGGATATGGGGATATGGGATATGGGGAATGGGATATGGGGAAATGGGATGTGGGGAAATGAGATATGGGAAAAGGGATATGGGGAAAGGGATGTGGGGAAATGGGATATGGGGAAATGGGATGTGGGGAAATGGGATATGGGATATGGGGAATGGGAAATGGGGAATGGGATGTGGGGAAATGGGATATGGGATGTGGGGAAATGGGATATGGGATGTGGAGAAATGGGATATGGGATATGGGATGTGGAGAAATGGGATATGGGGAAATGGGATGTGGGGAAATGGGATATGGGGAATGGGATATGGGATATGGAATATGGGGAAATGGGATATGGGATATGGGGGAATGGGATATGGGGAAATGGGATATGGGATATGGGGGAATGGGATATGGGATATGGGATGTGGGGAAATGGGATATGGGGAATGGGGAAATGGGATATGGGGAATGAGATGAGGGGAAATGAATGGGATATGGGGAAATGGGATATGGGGAATGGGACATGGGGAACAGGATATGGGGAATGGGATATGGGATATGGGGAAATGGGATGTGGGGTATGGGATGTGGGGAAATGGGATGTGGGCAACTGGGGAACTGGGATGTGGGGAAATGGGGAAAAAGGGATGGGCAAATGGAATGTGGAGGTGTGGGGAAATGGGATGTGGGGAAATGGGATGTGGGGAAATGGGATGGGGGGAACTGGGGGAAAAGGGACGGGCAAATGGGATGTGGGGAACTGGGGAACTGGGATGTGGGGAAATGGGATATGGGGAACAGGATGTGGGGACATGGGATGGGGGGAAATGGGATGTGGGGAAATGGGATGTGGGGAAATCCGATGTGGGGAAATGGGATATGGGGATATAGGATATGGGATATGGGAAAAGGGATATGGGAAATGGGATATGGGAAACGGGATATGGGGAATGGGACGTGGGGAAATGGGGTATGGGGAAATGGGGAATGGGATATGGGGATATAGGATATGGGGAATGGGATATGGGATATGGGATGTGGGGAAATGAATGGGATATGGGGAAATGGGATGTGGGGAAAGGGATATGGGGAATGGGATATGGGGAAATGGGATGTGGGGAAAAGGATGTGGGGATATAGGATATGGGGCCTGGGATATGGGAAAAGGGATGTGGGGAAACGGATGTGGGAAATGGGATGTGGGGAATGGGATGTGGGGAATGGGGAATGGGATATGGGGAACGGGATATGGGGGGGGAACAAGATATGGGGAATGGGATATGGGGAACTGGGATGTGGGGAAATGGGATATGGGGATATAGGATAATGGGGAACTGGGATATGGGGAATGGGGAATTGGGATGTGGGAAAATGGGAAAGGGATGTGTGGAAATGGGGAATGGGGAACTGGGAAATGGGGAAATGGATATGGGGAAAAGGGATGTGGGGAACTGGGAAATGGGATATGGGCTATGGGATGTGGGGAACTGGGAAATGGGATGTGGGAAAATGGGAAAGGGATGTGGGGAAATGGGGAATGGGGAAGTGGGGAATGGGCTGGGAATGTGCTGGGAATGGGAACCCAGGAGGCCGAGATCCCCTGGGATCAGCCCAGCCTGAGGGATGGAGGTTGGGAATGCTGCGTGCCCCGTGTGCCTCAGTTTCCCTCAGCTTCCCAGGGCTTTGGAGGGGGGGGGGGGGGTTCCCTTCCCAGGGAAGGATCCCAGAGCAGAGCAGGGACACGGAGGCTCCCGGAATTCCGGGATGGGCGGCGGGAGGGAGGCAGGGAAGGCTGGACCCGGATCATCCCAGCTCCGAGCACGGGATTGCCTGGACAGGGACAATCCCGGAATTCCGGGATGGGCGGCGGGAGGGAGGCAGGGAAGGCTGGACCCGGATCATCCCAGCTCCGAGCACAGGATTGCCTGGACAGGGACAATTCCCAGAGCGCTCCAGCCCGGCCTGGGGGATGCTCCCAGAGATCCCATGGAATCCCAGAGTGCCTCATTTGGGGTGATCCCATTCCCACGGGGCAGCCCCCGCTATGCCAGGATGTTCCAGGGATCCTGGGGCAGCCCCGGATCCTCTGGGAATCCCATCCCAAAATCCCAGTTTTCCATGGGAAGCCATTCCCTGTTTCCCACCCCGCATCCCAAACCCCTCTGCAGCTCTCCCAGAAATCCCCTGGAAAAGGCCCTGGAAGGGGCTCTGGGATCTCCTGGAATTCCCGGCTCCCCCTGCCCATTCCCAGCTTTCCCCTCATCCCAGGTGGAATTCCTGGCTCTCCCTGCCCATTCCCAGCTTTCCTCTCATCCCAAGGAGGTTCCAAATGGAATTCCCGGCTCCCCCTGCACATTCCCAGCTTTTCCTCCATCCCAAGAAGTTTCCAGGTGGAATTCCCGGCTCTCCCTGCACATTCCCAGCTTTCCCCTCCATCCCAAGGAGGTTCCAGCTGGAATTCCCAGCTCTTCCTGCCCATTCCCAACTTTTCCCCTCATCCCAGATGGAATTCCCAGCTCCCCCTGCCCATTCCCAGCTTTTCCTTCATCCCAGGTGGAATTCCCGGCTCTCCCTGCCCATTCCCAGCTTTTCCCCTCCATCCCGAGGAGGTTCCAGGTGGAATTCCCAGCTCCCCCTGCACATTCCCAGCTTTCCCCTCCATCCCAGATGGAATTCCCAGCTCCCCCTGCCCATTCCCAGCTTTCCTCTCATCCTGAGGAGGTTCCAGGTGGAATTCCCAGCTCTCCCTGCACATTCCCAGCTTTTCCCCTCCATCCCGGGTGGAATTCCCAGCTCCCAGCCCCAGAACTGCTGGGGTTCATGAGGGGGAACCGCTCTGGCTCCAGCCGGGAATTCCAGCCGGGAATTCCAGCCGGGAATTGCGGCCGGGGCTGTGATTAACGAGGGGCTCCTGGAAAAACGCTCCCAAATCCCAGCTGCTGCTGCAGCTTCTCCTGCACCTGGAGAAGCGGGAGAGACCCGGGACAGAACCCAGGACAGACCCGGGACAGAACCCGGGACAGAGCCGGGACAGAGCAGGGACAGAGCCGGGACAGAGCCAGGACAGAGCTGGGACAGAGCCGGGACAGAGCTGGGACAGAGCCGGGACAGAGCCGGGACAGAGCAGGGACAGACCCAGGACAGAGCTGGGACAGAGCCGGGACAGAGCCGGGACAGAGCCGGGACAGAGCTGGGACAGAGCCGGGACAGAGCTGGGACAGAGCCGGGACAGAGCCGGGACAGAGCAGGGACAGAGCTGGGACAGAGCTGGGACAGAGCCGGGACAGAGCAGGGACAGACCCAGGACAGAGCTGGGACAGAGCCGGGACAGAGCCGGGACAGAGCCGGGACAGAGCTGGGACAG
Source organism: Agelaius tricolor (assembly GCF_023055355.1). NCBI lineage: Eukaryota > Metazoa > Chordata > Aves > Passeriformes > Icteridae > Agelaius > Agelaius tricolor. The sequence continues at coordinate 54,501 of NW_027269381.1, read as the reverse complement.
AGCCGGGACAGAGCTGGGACAGAGCCGGGACAGAGCCGGGACAGAGCAGGGACAGACCCAGGACAGAGCTGGGACAGAGCCGGGACAGAGCCGGGACAGAGCCGGGACAGACCCAGGACAGAGCTGGGACAGAGCCGGGACAGAGCCGGGACAGAGCTGGGACAGAGCCGGGACAGAGCCGGGACAGAGCCGGGACAGAGCCGGGACAGAGCCGGGACAGACCCAGGACAGAGCCGGGACAGAGCTGGGACAGAGCAGGGACAGACCCAGGACAGAGCTGGGACAGAGCTGGGACAGACCCGGGACAGAGCAGGGACAGAGCCGGGACAGAGCCGGGACAGAGCCGGGACAGAGCCGGGACAGAGCTGGGACAGAGCCGGGACAGAGCAGGGACAGAGCCGGGACAGAGCCGGGACAGAGCCGGGACAGAGCAGGGACAGAGCCGGGACAGAGCCGGGACAGAGCCGGGACAGAGCTGGGACAGACCCGGGACAGAGCCGGGACAGAGCCGGGACAGAGCTGGGACAGAGCTGGGACAGAGCCGGGACAGAGCCGGGACAGAGCTGGGACAGAGCTGGGACAGAGCCGGGACAGAGCCGGGACAGAGCCGGGACAGAGCTGGGACAGAGCTGGGACAGAGCCGGGACAGAGCTGGGACAGAGCTGGGACAGAGCCGGGACAGAGCTGGGACAGAGCCGGGACAGAGCTGGGACAGAGCTGGGACAGAGCAGGGACAGAGCCGGGACAGAGCCGGGACAGAGCTGGGACAGAGCTGGGACAGAGCCGGGACAGAGCCGGGACAGAGCTGGGACAGAGCTGGGACAGAGCTGGGACAGAGCTGGGACAGAGCCGGGACAGACCCAGGACAGAGCTGGGACAGAGCCGGGACAGAGCCGGGACAGAGCAGGGACAGAGCAGGGACAGAGCCGGGACAGAGCCGGGACAGAGCTGGGACAGAGCAGGGACAGAGCCGGGACAGAGCTGGGACAGAGCCGGGACAGAGCTGGGACAGAGCTGGGACAGAGCTGGGACAGAGCCGGGACAGAGCTGGGACAGAGCCGGGACAGAGCCGGGACAGAGCCGGGACAGAGCCGGGACAGAGCCGGGACAGACCCAGGACAGAGCCGGGACAGAGCTGGGACAGAGCAGGGACAGACCCAGGACAGAGCTGGGACAGAGCTGGGACAGACCCGGGACAGAGCAGGGACAGAGCCGGGACAGAGCCGGGACAGAGCTGGGACAGAGCCGGGACAGAGCAGGGACAGAGCCGGGACAGAGCCGGGACAGAGCCGGGACAGAGCAGGGACAGAGCCGGGACAGAGCCGGGACAGAGCCGGGACAGAGCTGGGACAGACCCGGGACAGAGCCGGGACAGAGCCGGGACAGAGCTGGGACAGAGCTGGGACAGAGCCGGGACAGAGCCGGGACAGAGCTGGGACAGAGCTGGGACAGAGCCGGGACAGAGCCGGGACAGAGCCGGGACAGAGCTGGGACAGAGCTGGGACAGAGCCGGGACAGAGCTGGGACAGAGCCGGGACAGAGCTGGGACAGAGCAGGGACAGACCCAGGACAGAGCTGGGACAGAGCTGGGACAGACCCGGGACAGAGCAGGGACAGAGCCGGGACAGAGCCGGGACAGAGCTGGGACAGAGCCGGGACAGAGCAGGGACAGAGCCGGGACAGAGCCGGGACAGAGCCGGGACAGAGCAGGGACAGAGCCGGGACAGAGCCGGGACAGAGCCGGGACAGAGCTGGGACAGACCCGGGACAGAGCCGGGACAGAGCCGGGACAGAGCTGGGACAGAGCTGGGACAGAGCCGGGACAGAGCCGGGACAGAGCTGGGACAGAGCTGGGACAGAGCCGGGACAGAGCCGGGACAGAGCCGGGACAGAGCTGGGACAGAGCTGGGACAGAGCCGGGACAGAGCTGGGACAGAGCCGGGACAGAGCTGGGACAGAGCTGGGACAGAGCAGGGACAGAGCCGGGACAGAGCCGGGACAGAGCTGGGACAGAGCTGGGACAGAGCCGGGACAGAGCCGGGACAGAGCTGGGACAGAGCTGGGACAGAGCTGGGACAGAGCTGGGACAGAGCCGGGACAGACCCAGGACAGAGCTGGGACAGAGCCGGGACAGAGCCGGGACAGAGCAGGGACAGAGCAGGGACAGAGCCGGGACAGAGCCGGGACAGAGCTGGGACAGAGCAGGGACAGAGCCGGGACAGAGCTGGGACAGAGCCGGGACAGAGCAGGGACAGAGCCGGGACAGAGCTGGGACAGAGCTGGGACAGAGCCGGGACAGAGCCGGGACAGAGCCGGGACAGAGCTGGGACAGAGCCGGGACAGAGCCGGGACAGAGCTGGGACAGAGCCGGGACAGAGCTGGGACAGAGCTGGGACAGAGCCGGGACAGAGCCGGGACAGAGCAGGGACAGAGCTGGGACAGAGCCGGGACAGAGCTGGGACAGAGCTGGGACAGAGCCGGGACAGAGCCGGGACAGAGCAGGGACAGAGCTGGGACAGAGCCGGGACAGAGCTGGGACAGAGCTGGGACAGAGCTGGGACAGAGCCGGGACAGAGCTGGGACAGAGCTGGGACAGAGCCGGGACAGAGCCGGGACAGAGCAGGGACAGAGCCGGGACAGAGCCGGGACAGAGCTGGGACAGAGCTGGGACAGAGCCGGGACAGAGCCGGGACAGAGCAGGGACAGAGCTGGGACAGAGCCGGGACAGAGCTGGGACAGAGCCGGGACAGAGCTGGGACAGAGCCGGGACAGAGCTGGGACAGAGCTGGGACAGAGCCGGGACAGAGCAGGGACAGAGCAGGGACAGAGCTGGGACAGAGCCGGGACAGAGCAGGGACAGAGCCGGGACAGAGCTGGGACAGAGCCGGGACAGAGCCGGGACAGAGCCGGGACAGAGCCGGGACAGAGCTGGGACAGAGCTGGGACAGAGCCGGGACAGAGCTGGGACAGAGCCGGGACAGAGCAGGGACAGAGCTGGGACAGAGCTGGGACAGAGCTGGGACAGAGCCGGGACAGAGCTGGGACAGAGCTGGGACAGAGCTGGGACAGAGCTGGGACAGAGCCGGGACAGAGCCGGGACAGAGCAGGGACAGAGCTGGGACAGAGCCGGGACAGAGCTGGGACAGAGCTGGGACAGAGCCGGGACAGAGCCGGGACAGAGCAGGGACAGAGCAGGGACAGAGCCGGGACAGAGCAGGGACAGAGCAGGGACAGAGCCGGGACAGAGCAGGGACAGAGCCGGGACAGAGCTGGGACAGAGCCGGGACAGAGCTGGGACAGAGCCGGGACAGAGCTGGGACAGAGCTGGGACAGAGCCGGGACAGAGCTGGGACAGAGCTGGGACAGAGCCGGGACAGAGCCGGGACAGAGCAGGGACAGAGCTGGGACAGAGCCGGGACAGAGCTGGGACAGAGCTGGGACAGAGCCGGGACAGAGCAGGGACAGAGCTGGGACAGAGCCGGGACAGAGCCCAGGGAGCTCCCAGATCCCAGCGGGAAAAGCGGGAACGGCACCGAGCCCGGAGGGAGCCCGGAATCTGCTGGGAATTCCACCTGACCCCGGGAATTCCGGGTTTTCCCTGGGATACCCAAATTTCCCTGGGAATTCTTGTTTTTCCTGGGAATACCCCGGTTTTCTGGAAATACCCCATTTTCCTTGGAATACCCCATTTTTCTGGGAATACCCATTTTTCCAGGAATACCCCATTTTTCCAGGAATACCCCATTTTTCTGGGAATACCCCATTTTTCCTTGGAACACCCCATTTTTGCCAGGAACACCCCATTTTTTTGGAAACACCCATTTTTGCCAGGAGGCTGCTGTGCCTCAGAATGGAGTCTCAGTGATCCTGCTTGGAAAATCCTGGGATTCCCTCCCAGAACTGTGGGGTTTGGGATGAGATCCCATCCCAGGAGGGCTCTGGGTGCTCACCCCGAGGCTGAGGAATCACCACGGATTCCTGGGATAACACCTGCCATGGAAAAGCCTTCAAATTCCCCAAAAAACCTCAAAATTCCCGAAAAAACCCACCTCAAATTCCCCCAAAAATCCCACCTCAAATTCCCCAAAAAACCCTCAAAATTCCCCAAAAAACCCTCAAAATTCCCGAAAAAACACCTCAAATTCCCAAAAAACCCACCTCAAATTCCCTAAAATACCCTCAAAATTCCTGAAAAAACACCTCAAAATTCCCCAAAAACCCCTCAAAATTCCCAAAAAAACCCACCTCAAAATTCCCTAAAAAAACCCCTCAAATCCCCCAGAAAACCCTCAAAGCTCCCAACAAAACCCTCAAAATAGCTGAAAAAACACCCCAAATTCCCCAAAAAAACCCTCAAAATTCCCCAAAAAAAACCTCAAATTCCCCAAAAAACCTCAAAATTCCCAAAAAAAACACCTCAAATTCCCAAAAAAACCCACCTCAAATTCCCTCAAAATTCCCTAAAAAACCCTCAAAATTCCCAAAAAAAACCCTCAAATTTCCCCTAAAAATCACAAAATTCCCTAAAATACCCTCAAAATTCCTGAAAAAACACCTCAAAATTCCCAAAAAACCACCTCAAAATTCCCTAAAAAAACCCACCTCAAATTCCCTAAAATACCCTCAAAATTCCTGAAAAAACACCTCAAATTCCCTAAAAAAACCCACCTCAAATTTCCCCTAAAAATCACAAAATTACTGAAAAAAACCCTCAAAAGTCCCTAAAAACCACCTCAGCATTCCCTAAAAAACCACCTCAGAATTCCCAAAAAAAACCCTTAAAACTCTTGAAAGAAGACCTTAAAATTCCCTAAAAAAAATCACCTCAGAATTCCCTAAAAACCACCTCAAAATTCCCTAAAAAACCACCTCAAAATTCCCCCAAAAAACCTTCAGAATTCCCTAAAAAACCCTCAAAATTCCCTAAAAGAACAACTCAAAACTCCTAAAAAAAGACCTCAAAATTCCCTTAAAAACCCCTCAAAATTCCCTAAAAAACTACCTTAAAACCCCTGGAAAAAACCCCTCAAAATTCCCTAAAAAAACACCTCAGAGTTCCCTAAAAAACCCCTCAAAATTCCCAAAAAAAAAACACCTTAAAACTCTTGAAAGAAGACCTCAGAATTCCCTAAAAAACCCCTCAAAATTCCCTAAAAAAAACACCTCAGAGTTCTCTAAAAGAACAACTTAAAACTCCTGAAAAAAAGATCTCAAAAATTCCCTAAAAAACCACCTCAAAATTCCCTAAAAAATCCTTAAAATTCCCTAAAAAACCACCTCAAAATTCCCTAAAAAACCACCTCAAAATTCGCTAAAAGACCAACTCAAAATTCCCTAAAAAAACCCTCAAAATTCCCTAAAAAACCACCTCAGAATTCCAAAAAAACCCACCACCTTAAAACTCTTGAAAGAAGACCTCAGAATTCCCTAAAAATTCCCTAAAACTCTTGAAAGAAGACCTCAGCATTCCCTAAAAAACCACCTCTAAATTCCCTAAAAGAACAACTCAAAACTCCTAAAAAAAGACCTCAAAATTCCCTTTAAAAACCCCTCAAAATTCCCTAAAAAACTACCTTAAAACTCCTGGAAAAAGACCTCAAAATTCCCTAAAAAAAGACCTCAAAATTCCCTAAAAACCCCTCAATATTCCCTAAAAAAACACCTTAAAACTCCTGGAAAAAGACCTCAAAATTCCCTAAAAAATCCCTCAAAATTCCCGAAAAAAACCCCTCAAATTCCCTAAAAGAACAACTCAGAATTCCCTAAAAAACCACCCTAAAACTCTTGAAAGAAGACCTCAAAATTCCCTAAAAAATCCTCAAAAATCCCTAAAAACCCCTCAAAATTCCCTAAAAAAACCCCTCAATATTCCCTAAAAAAACACCTTAAAATTCCCTAAAAACCCCCTCAGAATTCCCTAAAATCCCCTCAGAATTCCCTAAACCCCCTCAAGCCCCCCTTGAAAACCCCACTCAAAATCCCCAAAACCACCCAAGGCCCAATCCCGGCTCCATCTCTTCGGGACTATCCCGGGATTAAATTCCCATTTTTATTTTTGATTTTTTATTTCTTTTCCCCCCAAACTCTTCCTCCCCCCCTCCAATCTTTCGGCTGCTTTTCCTGCCCATGGAAAATAAAAAAAAAAAAAACAAAAAAACCCAAAAAAGAAAAACTTTCCCGGTCCCAATCCAAGATTCCTGGCGTGCTCCTGGCTCGGGCAGGACCAATCCCAGCCCAGGCTCGGATCTGGCAAATCCATCCCTGAAACCCTTCCCTGAAATCCTCCCCTCAAACCCTTCCCTGAAACCCTTCCCTGAAATCCTTCCCTCAAATCCTCCCCTCACATCCTCCCCTCAAACCCTTCCCTCAAACCCTTCCCTCACATCCTCCCCTCAAACCCTCCCCTCAAACCCTTCCCTCAAATCCTTCCCTCAAATCCTCCCCTCACATCCTTCCCTCAAACCCTTCCCTCAAACCCTCCCCTCAAACCCTCCCCTCAAACCCTCAAACCCTTCCCTCAAACCCTCCCCTCAAACCCTTCCCTCTCATCCTCCCCTCAAACCCTTCCCTCAAACCCTTCCCTCACATCCTTCCCTCAAACCCTCCCCTCAAACCCTTCCCCTCAAACCCTCCCCTCAAACCCTTCCCCTCAAACCCTTCCCTCAAACCCTTCCCTCAAATCCATCCCTGAAACCCTTCCCTCAAACCCTCCCCTGAAACCCTTCCCTCAAACCCTCCCCTGAAACCCTCCCCTCAAACCCTCCCCTCAAACCCTTCCCTCACATCCTTCCCTCAAACCCTTCCCTCAAACCCTTCCCCTCAAACCCTCCCCTCAAACCCTTCCCCTCAAACCCTTCCCTCAAACCCTTCCTCAAACCCTTCCCTCAAATCCATCCCTGAAACCCTTCCCTCAAACCCTTCCCTCAAACCCTTCCCTCAAACCCTTCCCTCAAATCCTTCCCTCAAACCCTCCCCTCAAACCCTCCCCTCAAACCCTTCCCGTCCTGCTCCGACTTTTCCATTCCCGGCCCGGGACGGGGGGAGAGGAACAGGAACTGCTCCCTCTTCCCTTCTTTTCCTTGGAATTCTGCCCTTCCTGGGCTGCCAGGAACCTGCTGCTGCCTTGGGAGGGATCCCAGCATCCAAACCAGGAATTCCTGGCATCAGGGAGCGGCTGGGAATGCCAGCCCGGGCAGGAATTCCACCCCAAAATCCCGATTTTTCCATTGCAGCCATTCCCTGAATCCCATATCCCCCTTAGGCAGCCCCAGATTCTCTGGGAATTCCACCCCAAAATCCCGATTTTTCCATGGGAAGCCATTGCAGCCATTCCCTGAATCCCATATCCCCTTAGGCAGCCCTGGACTCTCTGGGAATTCCATCCCAAAATCCCGATTTTTCCATGGGAAGCCAATCCCTGAATCCCATATCCATCCCCCTTAGGCAGCCTCGGATTCTCTGGGAATTCCATCCCAAAATCCCAATTTTTCCATGGGAAGCCATTCCGTTTGCCATCCCAAACCCCGACCCCGCTTTTCCAACCCTGAATCCCTGATCCCCCTTAAGGCAGCCCCGGATTCTCAGGGAATTCCATCCCAAAATCCGAATTTTTCCATGGGAACCCATTGCAGTCATTCCCTGAACCACGACCCCACTTTTCCAACCCTGAATCCCATATCCCCCTTAAGGCAGCCCCGGATTCTCTGGGAATTCCACCCCAAAATCCCAATTTTTCCTTGGGAATTCTGGGATGAGAGGGGAAAATCCAGGGATAAGGGAGGTTGGAATGTGGGAATGTGGCTGGGGTGGGATTCCCTGGGAATTCCCTCCCGGAGGGGCAGATCCAGCCTCGGAATGCTGGGAACGGGGTGGGAATGGAGGGGATTTTAGGGATGATCCTGTTCCCGGGTGGGAATGGAGGGGATTTTAGGGATGATCCCGTTCCCTGCTATTCCAGGGACCCTGGGGCAGCCCCGGATTCTCTGGGAATCCCATCCCAAAATCCCACAGTTCCATGGGAAGCCATTCCCTGTTTCCCATCTCTACACCTGCATCCCAAACCCCTCTGCAGCTCTGCCAGAAAAACAAAACTCTGGAAAACACTGGGATGTCCTGGAATTCCCTGCTTTTCCCCCAACACTCTGGGATCTCCTGGAATTCCCTGCTTTTCCTCAAACACTCTGGGATCTCCTGGAATTCCCTGCTTTTCCCCAAACACTCTGGGATCTCCTGGAATTCCCTGCTTTTCCCCCAACACTCTGGGATCTCCTGGAATTCCCTGCTTTTCCTCAAACACTCTGGGATCTCCTGGAATTCCCTGCTTTTCCCCAAACACTCTGGGATCTCCTGGAATTCCCTGCTTTTCCCCCAGCTCCATTCCCCTAAGATTCTCTGGGAATCCCATCCCAACATCCCACTGTTCCATGGGAAGCCATTCCACGGGAAGCCATTCCCTGTTTCCCATCCCTACACCTGCATCCCAAACCCCTCTGCAGCTCTCCCAGAAAAAAAAACAAAACCCTGGAAAACACTGGGATCTCCTGGAATTCCCTGCTTTTCCCCCAGCTCCATTCAAAACCACCCTGGAAAACACTCCGGGATCTCCTGGAATTCCCTGCTTTTCCCCAAACACTCTGGGATCTCCTGGAATTCCCTGCTTTTCCCCAAACACTGGGATCTCCTGGCATTCCCTGCTTTTCCCCAAACACTCTGGGATCTCCTGGAATTCCCTGCTTTTCCCCCAACACTCTGGGATCTCCTGGAATTCCCTGCTTTTCCCGCAGCTCCGTTCCCAGGGGGAGTTTTCCAGGGCCAGGTCCCTGCTCCATCCTCTCCCAACCCAGACCCCGAGGATCCGCGGGCTCCGAGGGCTCCGGGGCCGCCCGGATCTGGGACCGGAGGCCCCCGCAGCCGCCGCCGCTTCCGGAGGAGCCGCCGGAATTCCAGAGTCCCCCTCTCTCCCGAGGGCCTCGGGAAGAGCCTCCCTCGCACTGCCGGAATTCCAGAGCCCCCCTTTCCCGAAATTCCAGACTCCCCCTTTCCCCAGGCCCTCGGGAAGAGCCTCCCTCTCTCCTGCTGCCGGAATTCCAGAGCCCCCTTTCCTGAAATTCCAGACCCCCCTTTCCTGAAATTCCAGATTCCCCCTTTCCCGAGGGCCCTCGGGAAGAGCGAGGCTCCCTCCTTCCCACTGCCGGAATTCCAGACCCCCCCTTTCCCGAAATTCCAGATTCCCCCTTTCCCCAGGTCCTCGGGAAGAGCCTCCCTCTCTCCTGCTGCCGGAATTCCAGAGCCCCCTTTCCTGAAATTCCAGACCCCCCTTTCCCAAAATTCCAGAGCCCCCTTTCCCGAAATTCCAGAGCCCCCCTTCCCCAGGCCTTCGGGAAGAGCCTCTCTCTCTCCTGCTGCCGGAATTCCAGAGCCCCCTTTCCTGAAATTCCAGACCCCCCTTTCCCGAAATTCCAGACCCCCCTTTCCCGAGGCCCTCGGGAAGAGCCTCCTTCCCAGTGCCCGAATTCCAGAGCCCCCCTTTCCCGAAATTCCAGATTCCCCCTTTCCCGAGGGCCCTCGGGAAGAGCGAGGCTCCCTCCTTCCCACTGCCGGAATTCCAGAGCCCCCTTTCCCAAAATTCCAGACCCCCCTTTCCCGAAATTCCAGAGCCCCCTTTCCCCAGGCCCTCGGGAAGAGCCTCCCTCTCTCCTGCTGCCGGAATTCCAGAGCCCCCTTTCCTGAAATTCCAGACCCCCCTTTCCCGAAATTCCAGATCCCCCCTTTCCCGAAATTCCAGAGCCCCCTTTCCCCAGGCCCTCGGGAAGAGCGAGGCTCCCTCTCTCCCACTGCCGGAATTCCAGAGCCCCCCCCCTTTCCCGAAATTCCAGAGCCCCCTTTCCCGAAATTCCAGAGCCCCCTTTCCCGAGGCCCTGGGGAAGAACGAGGCTCCCTCGCACTGCCGGAATTCCAGACCCCCCTTTCCCGAAATTCCAGAGCCCCCTTTCCCCAGGCCCTCGGGAAGAGCCTCCCTCCCTCCCTGGCTCCCTCCCTCGCGCTAAAGCGGCAGCGCCGCTGCTCCCGTGCGCTCCGAGCAGGCTCCGCTCGTTAAAAGTTATGGATGGAAAAGGGGAAAAAAGGAAAACCAAAAAAAAAAAAACCTGGGAAAAGCTCCGGCGGGAGCGGGGGGAGGGGAGGGTGAACAATGGGATAAGCGGGATAAGAACAGCCGGGATAACAACGGCCGGGATAACCGGGATAAGAACACCCGGGATAACAACAGGGATAACAACAGCCGGGATAACAACACCCGGGATAACCGGGATAAGAACCGGGATAGCAACAGGGATAGCAACAGCCGGGATAACAACACCCGGGATAGCAACACCCGGGATAGCAACAGCCGGGATAATAACCGGGATAACAGCTGGGGTAACAACACCTGGGATAAGAATACCCGGGATAACAACAGCCGGGATAACGACAGGGATAGCAATACCCGGGATAGCAACACCCGGGATAACAACAGGGATAACAACAGCCGGGGATAAGAACTGGGATAACAACAGCCGGGATAGCAGCCGGGATAAGAACCAGGATAAGAACCGGTATAACAACACCCGGGATAGCAGCCGGGATAACGACAGCCGGCATAACAACAGCCGGGATAACAACACCCGGGCTAACCACACCCGGGATAAGAACCGGGCTAAGAGCAGCCGGGCTAAGAGCAGCCGGGCTGGGTAACGGGAGCGGGAGGCGCGGCTGCCCCGGTTCCCGGCCGGGCTTTTCCCAGCTGGTTCCAATCCCGCACCCTCGCCCAGCTGGGGCCGCGATCAAAGGAGCCGCGCCCGGCGGCATCCGGGGCTGGAGCGGCCCCCGCGCCCGCGGGGCTGCACCTGCAGCCCTCACCCCGTGGGTCCACGGATCCGATCCTGCAGCCCACGGATCCATGGATTCATGGATTCATCCCTCACCCCACAGATCCGTCCCTCACCCCGTGGATCCACGGATCCGATCCTGCAGCCCACGGATCCATGGATCCATCCTGCAGCCCTCACCCCGTGGATCCATGGATTCATCCTGCAGCCCTCACCCCGCGGGTCCATGGATCCGATCCTGCAGCCCTCACCCCACGGGTCCGATCCTGCATCCCTCACCCCATGGATCCATGGATCCAATCCTGCAGCCCACGGATCCATGGATCCAATCCTGCAGCCGTCACCCCACGGATCCACGGATCCAATCCTTCAGCCCTCACCCCATGGATCCATGGATCCATCCTGCAGCCCACGGATCCATCCCTCACCCCACGGGTCCATGGATCCATAGATTCATCCTGCATCCCACAGATTCATCCCTCACCCCATGGATCCATGGATCCATCCCTCACCCCACGGGTTCATCCCTCACCCCACAGGCCCATGGATCCATGGGTCCATCCCTCATCCCTCACCCCACAGATCCATGGATGCATCCCTTACCCCACAGATCCATGGATTCATCCCACAGATCCATGGATCCACAGGTCCATCCCTCACCCCACAGATCCACGGGTCCATCCCTCACCCCACGGGTCCATCCCTGATCCCTCACCCCACAGCCATAGAGCCATCCCTCACCCCACAGGTCCATGGATCCATGGGTCCATCCCACACCCCACAGCCACAGATCCATGGATCCATCCCTCACCCCACGGGTCCATCCCTCACCCCACGGGTCCATGGGTCCATCCCTCATCCCTCACCCCACAGCCACGAGTCCATCCCTCACCCCATGGATCCATGGGTCCATCCCTCATCCCTCACCCCACAGATCCACGGGTCCATCCCTCACCCCACAGTTCCATCCCTGATCCCTCACCCCACGGATCCACGGGTCAAACCCTGATCCCTCACCCCACAGCCACGGGTCCATCCCTCACTCCATGGGTCCATGGGTCAAACCCTCATCCCTCACCTCACAGATCCACGGGTCAAACCCTGATCCCTCACCCCACAGATCCACGGGTCAAACCCTCATCCCTCACCCCACAGCCATGGATCCATCCCTCACCCCACAGCCACGGATCCATCCCTCACCCCACAGATCCATGGATCCATCCCTCACCCCACGGGTCCATCCCTGATCCCTCACCCCACGGGTCCATGGATCCATGGGTCCATCCCTCACCCCACAGATCCACGGGTCCATCCCTCACCCCACGGGTCCATCCCTGATCCCTCACCCCACGGGTCCATGGGTCCATCCCTCACCCCACAGATCCATGGATCCATAGATCCGTGCCTCCTCCATGGATCAATCTCTCACCCCACAGCCATGGGGCCATGGATCCATCCCAAAACCTTCATCCATTAATTAATGCCTGACCCACGGATCCATCCCTCACCCACGGATCCATCCCTGACCCACAGATCCATCCCTCATCCATGGATCCACCCCTGACCCACGGATCCATCCCTCATCCACGGATCCATCCCTGACCCACGGATCCACCCCTGACCCACGGATCCATCCCTCATCCACAGATCCATCCCTGACCCACGGATCCATCCCTCATCCACGGATCCATCCCTGACCCACGGATCCACCCCTCACCCACGGATCCATCCCTCACCCACGGATCCATCCCTGACCCACAGATCCATCCCTCATCCATGGATCCACCCCTGACCCACGGATCCATCCCTCATCCACGGATCCATCCCTGACCCACAGATCCATCCCTGACCCACAGATCCATCCCTGACCCACACATCCACCCCTGACCCACGGATCCACCCCTGATCCACGGATCCACCCCTGACCCACGGATCCATCCCTGACCCACGGGTCCATCCCTGACCCACACATCCACCCCTGACCCACGGATCCACCCCTGACCCACGGATCCATCCCTGATCCACGGATCCATCCCTGACCCACGGGTCCATCCCTGACCCACGGATCCATCCCTGACCCACGGATCCATCCCTCATCCACAGATCCACCCCTGACCCACGGATCCACCCCTGACCCACGGATCCACCCCTGATCCCCAGTCCATCGTCCTTGCCCCGCTCCCCTTCCCAGCCCCAGGGAGGATTTTCCAGAGCCGCTGGAGTTTCCCTGCCAGCATTCCAAGGCTTTAGGGACACAGGGCCCCGCTGCCCCCAGCCCCGGGAGCCAATCCAAGGGGGATTTTTGGGATCTGGCAGATCCTGGGATCATGGAATGCCCTGGCTGGGAAGGGAAGGGCCATGGGAACAGCGTTTCCAAGGAAAAGAGTGAGGGAAGCTGAGCCCCTGTCGGGGGGGAGCAGCTGGGATTGGGATAATGGGATAATGGGATAATGGGATAATGGGATAATGGGATAATGGGATAGGGGTTGGGATCCATGGGATGGGATTGGGATAATGGGATAATGGGATAGGGGTTGGGATCCATGGGATGGGATAATGGGATGGGATTGGGATTGGCATCATGGCATGGCATGGGATCCATAGGATGGGCTGGGATCCATATGATGGGATGAGATCTATGGGATGGGATGGGATCCATGGGATGGGATCCATGGGATGGTGTGGGATCCATAGGATGGGATGGGATCCATGGGATGGGATGGGATCCATGGGATGGGATCCATGGGATGGGATGGGATCCATGGGATGGGATCCATGGGATGGGATGGGATGGGATGGGCTGGGATCCATGGGATGGGATGGGATCCATGGGATGGGATCCATGGGATGGGATCCATGGGATGGGATGGGATGGGCTGGGATCCATGGGATGGGATGGGATCCATGGGATGGGATCCATGGGATGGGATCCATAGGATGGGATGGGATCCATGGGATGGGAGGGGCTGGGATCCATGGGATAGGATCCATGGGATGGGATGGGATCCATAGGATGGGATCCATAGGATGGGATCCATAGGATGGGATCCATGGGATAGGATGGGATCCATAGGATGGGATCCATAGGATGGGATCCATAGGATGGGATCCATGGGATGGGATGGGATTGGCTGGGATCCATGGGATGGGATCCATGGGATAGGATGGGATCCTTGGGATGGGATGCGATGGGCTGGGATCCATGGGATGGGATCCATGGGATGGGATGGGATCCATGGGATTGGGAAGAGATCCATGGGGTTGGGATTGGGATGGGATTCATGGGATGGTGGGAGGGAAGCAGGGCCGGGAGCGGGGCCGTGGCCTCTGGCAGCCGCCGGAGCAGCAGCGGGAGCCGGGAAAAGCCATTCCAGGGACTTGGCTCCGGAGCAAAGGCACGGCCACGCCCCGGGAGCTGGACACGCTCCAGGGATCTGGACACATTCCAGGGATCTGGACACGCTCCAGGGATCTGGACACGCTCCAGGGATCTGGAGACATTCCACGGATCTGGAGACATTCCAGGGATCTGGACACATTCCAGGGATCCGACCCTCGGCCCCGGCCACGCTCCAAAGATCCGGCCCGTCATTCCCAAGCTCTCCAGGGATCTGGACACGCTCCAAAGATCCGGCCCGTCATTCCCAAGCTCTCCAGGGATCTGGACACGCTCCAAAGATCCGGCCCGTTATTCCCAAGCTCTCCAGGGATCTGGACACATTCCAGAGGTCCGGCCCTCTGCTCCCAACGTGCTCCACAGATCCAAACTTTGGCTCCCGGCGCGCTCCAGGGATCTGCCCTTCGCTCCCAAACACATCCCAGGGATTTGGAGCACCCCAGAGAGCCGGCCCTGCATTCCCAAGCACATCCCAGAATTCCAGCCCTGCATTCCCAAGCACGTTCCAAGATTCCATCCCTGTATTCCCAAGCACATCCAGAATTCCAGCCCTGTATTGCCAAACACATCCCAGGATTCCAGCCCTGCATTCCCAAACACACTCCAGAGATCCAGCCCTGCATTCCCAATCACATTCCAAGATTCCAGCCCTGCATTCCCAAACACATCCCAGAATTCCAGCCCTGTATCCCCAAACACATCCCAGAATTCCAGCCCTGCATTCCCAAACACACTCCAAGATTCCAGCCCTGCATTCCCAAACACATCCCAGGATCCAGCCCTGCATTCCCAAACACATTCCAAGATTTCAGCCCTTTATTCCTAAACACATTCCAGGATTCCAGCCCTGCATTCCCAAACATGGAATCTTGCCCATGGGATCCTGGCCTTGGAATTCTGGCCTTGGGATCCTGGGGAGAGATCCTGGCCATGGAATCCTGGCCTTGGGATCTTGGCCCCGGAATCCCGGCCATGGAATCCTGTTCACAGGATCCTGTCCATGGAATGCGGTCCATGGGATCCTGGCCATGGGATCCTGACAATGGAATCCCATCCATGGAATGCTGTCCCTGGGATCCTGGATTCCCTGGAATGCTGTCCATGGGATCCTGGCCATGGGATCCTATCCGTGGGATCCTGGCCCTGGAATCCTATCAATGGGATCCTGACCATGGAATCCTGTCCATGGAATCCCATCCATGGAATCCTGACAATGGAATGCTGCCCATGGGATGCTGGCCCTGGAATCCTATCCATGGGATCCTGTCCATGGGATCCTGGCCATGGAATGCTTTCCATGGTTTCCTGGACATAGGATCCTATCCATGAAATCCTGGCTCTGGAATCCTGTCCATGGGATCCTGTCCATGGGATCCTGTCCATGGAATGCTATCCATGGGATCCTATCCATGGGATCCTGGCCATGGAATCCTGACAATGGAATCCCATCCATGGAATGCTGTCCACAGGATCCTGTGTCTGGAATCCTATCCATGGGATCCTGGCCATAGAATCCCGCCCATGGGATCCTGTCCATAGGATCCTGTCCCTGGGATCCTATCCATGGGATTCTATCCATAGGATCCCATCCATGGGATCCCATCCATGGGATTCTGTCCATGGGATCCTGGACTGCTCTGGCCAGGAAGGGATTTCAGGGCCCATCCCATCCCAACCATTCCACGGGCAGGGAACTTCCCAATATCCCGGGCGGATCCAAGCTGTCCCAGGCCAGTGCCAGGGCTGGAGCCCAGCCCCAGGAACGCTGGGAATTGCTTGGGAATTGTTTGTTTGGGAATTGTTTGGGAACAGTTTGGAAACAGTTTGGGAACAGTTTGGGAATTGTTTGGGAACAGTTTGGGAACAGTTTGGGAACAGTTTGGGAATTGTTTGGGAACAGTTTGGGAATGGTTTGTTTGGGAATTGTTTGGGAACAGTTTGGGAATTGTTTGGGAATTGTTTGGGAACAGTTAGGGAACAGTTTGGGAACAGTTTGGGAATTGTTTGGGAATGGTTTGTTTGGGAATTGTTTGGGAATTGTTTGGGAATTGTTTGGGAATTGTTTGGGAACAGTTTGGGAACAGTTTGGGAATTGTTTGGGAATGGTTTGGGAACAGTTTGGGAACAGTTTGGGAACAGTTTGGGAATTGTTTGGGAACAGTTTGGGAACAGTTTGGGAACAGTTTGGGAATTGTTTGGGAACAGTTTGGGAACAGTTTGGGAACTGTTTGGGAATTGCTTGGGAACAGTTTGGGAATTGTTTGGGAACAGTTTGGGAACAGTTTGGGAACAGTTTGGGAATTGTTTGGGAATTGTTTGGGAACAGTTTGTGGCGGCCGCGCTGCGCCGGCGGCAGCAGCAGCAGCTCCGAGCCCTCGCTATCTGCCGGCCCTTGCCAGGGATTGTTTTGTTCCAGGGTTTTTCCAGGAATCCCAGCTCAGGCCGGAGCTGTTTTTTTGGGACGAGCTGTGCTCGCTCCTGGATGAGGAGAGAGGAACCCGAACTGCCCGGGAGGGACGGGGAGCAGGGAC
The DNA here is from genome assembly GCF_023055355.1 of Agelaius tricolor. Taxonomy (NCBI): domain Eukaryota; kingdom Metazoa; phylum Chordata; class Aves; order Passeriformes; family Icteridae; genus Agelaius; species Agelaius tricolor. Next base: position 37,708 of record NW_027269381.1, on the reverse strand, counting down.
TGCACCTGGAGATTCCCAAAGATTCTGTGGGAAGAGGCAGAGCCCCAGGACAGGAAAAGGAGGGGGGAATTCCCACAGGGAGGCTCCTTCCCAAGGGAAAATCCACGATTTTCCAGCTCCAGCTCCTTGCCAGGATGATCCATGCCCTGCTCCTGCCTTTTCCCAGGAATTCCCAAAGCTTCCTGGCTGGAGCTGGAATCCCAGGGATTATCCCACTGGGAATGGGATGAATCCCACAGCTCTTTCCCGAATCCCACCAGGCCACGCTTCCAGCTCTGGTTTTCCCAGATGAATCCATCCCCAGGGAATGGGATCAGCCAGGATCTGGATTCGGGATTATCTGGGTTTGTTTTTTGGGTTTTTTTCCCTGTGGATTTGATCCCATTTTGCCACAGTTTGGGGTTGGCTCAGCAGCTCCCTCTGTTTTCCCCATGGAAACCTCCTGGGAGCACAGCTCCATGGATGGAATCCTGGAATTCCGGAGGCTGGAAAAGCCCCAGGAGCCGCCCAATCCCGGCCTCCTCCGAGCCCTGGCCGCGTTCCCCAGCGCCACATCCACAGGGAACCCAATCCCGGGGACGGGGGCTCTGTGCCAGGCAGGGAACCATTCCCAAAAATTCACCCTCGGGATAACGAGTCCCATGCCCGGCTCCCCCTGCCAACGGCACATCCCAGCAAAGCCGGGGAAACCGGGGGGGACGAGGGCGGCGGGGCCGATTTCCAGCGGAATTTGGGGCTGTTTTCCACTGGAATTTCCGGGCAGCTCCCGCCGGTGTCGGATCCACCCCCATGACGAGAGCTCCGAGGAATCCGAGCGGGCACCGGCGCCTCCGGAGCTCCCCCGGGATCGTCCGGGCCTGGCACCGGAGCATCCCTGGCCACGAGTCCTGCACATGGACTCCAGTCAAGGCAGCGCTAACAAATTCCATCAAAATCCATTAAAAAAAATCCATAAAAATCCACCCAAACAGAGGAACCCCCCCCCCCTGCTTCTTTCCTTCTCGAGCTCTAAATCCGGACTCGGCCGTCGCCACGGCAAAAAACCAGGAATCTTCCCAAAATATCTGCGGGATCATCCGAGCCAGAGGCAGCCCTGGGTGCGATCCACAGCCCAAAGCTTCCCCTCTGGATGCTCCCTGCTGGGCAGCAGCAGGAAATTCGGGATTGGGAGGAGTGGGAAAGAGAATTCCCCAAAGTTCTCTGGCTGGGGATATTCCCAGGAATGGGGGCAGCCAATCCCGGGGTTTCCTGGCTGTGGATATTCCCAGGAATGGGGGCAGCAAATCCCGGGGTTCTCTGGCTGTGGATATTCCTGGGAATGGGGGCGGCCAATCCCGGGGTTTCCTGGCTCTGGGAATATTCCTGGGAATGGGGGCAGCAAATCCTGGGGTTCCCTGGCTCTGGGAATATTCCCGGGAATGGGGGCAGCAAATCCTGGAGTTCTCTGGCTGTGGATATTCCTGGGAATGGGGGCGGCCAATCCCGGGGTTTCCTGGCTGGGAATATTCCTGGGAATGGGGGCAGCCAATCCCGGGGTTTCTTGGCTGGGAATATTCCTGGGAATGGGGGCGGCAAATCCCGGGGTTTGTGGGAAATGATCCCGAGGCCTGGAATGGGCGCCGGGCTCCGGCTGCCTCCGCACATTCCCAGAATCCGGAGCCTGGTGAGGTGGGAGCTTGGAAAAGCACCAGGGATGGAGGGACTGGAGCGGCTCCAGGGCCCCCCAGTTTGGGATGGGAATGGGGGCGAAAATCCTGGGAATGCGGAGTTTGGGATGGGATGGGAATGGGGTGAAAATCCTGGGAATGCGGAGTTTGGGATAGGATGGGAATGGGGAATGGGAATGGGGAATGGGAATGGGGAATGGGAATGGGGAATGGAAATGGGGATTGGGGAATGGGAATGGGGAATGGGGTGAAAAATCCTGGGAATGTGGAGTTTGGGATGGGAATGGGAATGGGGTGAAAATCTTGGGAATGTGGAGCTTGGGATGGGATGGGAATGGGGAATGGGAAATGTGGAGTTCAGGATGGGAATGGGGTGAAAATCCTGGGAATGTGGAGTTTGGAATGGGGAATGGGAATGGGGAATGGGGAATGGGAATGGGGAATGGGAATGGGAATGGGAATGGGATTGGGAATGGGAATGGGAATGGGAATGGGAATGGGAATGGGAATGGGGAATGGGAATGGGGAATGGGGAATGGGAATGGGGAATGGGGAATGGGAATGGGAATGGGAATGGGGAATGGGAATGGGAATGGGGAATGGGAATGGGAATGGGGAATGGGGAATGGGAATGGGAATGGGAATGGGGAATGGGAATGGGGAATGGGAATGGGGAATGGGAATGGGGGATGGGAATGGGAATGGGGAATGGGGAATGGGAATGGGGAATGGGAATGGGGAATGGGAATGGGGAATGGGAATGGGAATGGGAATGGGGAATGGGAATGGGGAATGGGAATGGGGAATGGGGAATGGGAATGGGAATGGGAATGGGAATGGGAATGGGGAATGGGGAATGGGGAATGGGGAATGGGAATGGGGAATGGGGAATGGGGAATGGGAATGGGGAATGGGGAATGGGGAATGGGGAATGGGAATGGGGAATGGGAATGGGGAATGGGAATGGGAATGGGGAATGGGAATGGGAATGGGAATGGGGAATGGGAATGGGAATGGGAATGGGGAATGGGAATGGGGAATGGGAATGGGAATGGGAATGGGAATGGGAATGGGGATAATGGGAATGGGAATGGGAATGGGAATGGGGAATGGGAATGGGGATATGGGGAATGGGGAATGGGGAATGGGAATGGGGAATGGGAATGGGAATGGGAATGGGGAATGGGAATGGGAATGGGGAATGGGGAATGGGGAATGGGAATGGGAATGGGAATGGGGAATGGGGAATGGGGAATGGGAATGGGGATATGGGGAATGGGGAATGGGAATGGGAATGGGGAATGGGAATGGGAATGGGAATGGGAATGGGAATGGGGAATGGGGAATGGGGAATGGGAATGGGGATATGGGGAATGGGGAATGGGGAATGGGAATGGGAATGGGAATGGGAATGGGAATGGGAATGGGGATGGGGAATGGGAATGGGAATGGGGAATGGGGAATGGGGAATGGGAATGGGAATGGGGAATGGGAATGGGGAATGGGAATGGGGAATGGGAATGGGGAATGGGGAATGGGAATGGGAATGGGGAATGGGGAATGGGGAATGGGAATGGGAATGGGGAATGGGAATTGGAATGGGGAATGGGAATGGGGATGGGGAATGGGGAATGGGGAATGGGGAAAATGGGGAATGGGGAATGGGGAATGGGGAATGGGAATGGGGAATGGGAATGGGGAATGGGAATGGGAATGGGGAATGGGGAATGGGGAATGGGAATGGGAATGGGAATGGGAATGGGGAATGGGGAATGGGGAAAATGGGAATGGGAATGGGAATGGGGAATGGGGAATGGGGAATGGGGAATGGGGAAAATGGGAATGGGGATGGGAATAATGGGATTGGGGGAATTTTAGGAATTTTGGAATATGGGAAAGGGGATTGGCAATCCCGTCCCTCTGGATCTCCCATTCCCGAATTTGGGATGCAGAATTTATGACAATTCTCCCCCCCTCCAGGCAGAATTTTTGGGAAGACATTCCAAACCCGGCCGGCAGCACGGAGCGGAAAAATTTCCAGGAGAGAGAGGAAAAAAAAGCAGGAATATAAAAACAGCAGGAATATTAAAAAAGCAGGAATATTAAAAAAATGCATGAATAGAAAAAAAGCAGGAATCCAGAAAATTGCAGAAATATGAAAAAGCAGGAATACATATAAAAAAAGCAGGAATATTAAAAACCCTCGGAATATGAAATAAAAGGAGGAATATAGAAAAAAGCAGGAATATAACAAAAAAGCAGGAATAGTAAAAAAAATAACAGAAATATTGAAAAAGCAGGAATTGTAAAAAACCCAGAAATATTTAAAAAGCAGGAATTAAAAAAAACTGGGAAAAAAAGCAGGAATATTTTAAAAACCCCAGGAGTATGAAGAAAAGCAGGAATAGGAAAAAAGAAGCAATAGGAAAAATGCAGGAATAATAAAAACCAGGAATAAAAAAGACCTGAAGAATAGGGAAAAATGCAGAAATGTGACAAAAAGCAGGGATTGAAAAAAGGTGGAAAATAAAAGAAAAAAGGTGGAATATAAAAAAGAAGCAGGAATAAAGAAAAGCTGGGATACAACAACAAAAAAGCAGGAATAGAACAGAAAAGGAATATAATAAAAAGGAATATAATAAAAATATAACAAAAAAGGAATATAATAAAAAAGAAGAAATATAATAAAAAAGCAGGAATAGAACAAAAAAGAAAGAATATAAAAAAGCAGGAATATAAAAAAACAGGAATATTTTTTAAAAAGCAGGAATATTAAAAAAAAGCAGGAATATTTCAAATAAAGCAGGAATATTTCGAATAAAGCAGGAATATTGCAAATAAAAGCAGGAATATTAAAAAAGCAGGAATATTTCAAAAAAGCAGGAATATAAAAAAAAGCAGGAATATTTCAAAAAAAGCAGGAATATTTCCAATAAAGCAGGAATAGAAGGAAAAGCAGGAATTAAAAAAAGGTGGAATATTAAAAATAAAGCAGAAATACAAAAAAAACCCAAAAGCTGGAGTATTAAAAAAAGCAGGAATATTAGAAAAAAAAAGCAGGAATATTAAAAAAAAGCAGGAATATTAAAATAAAGCAGGAATATTAGAAAAAAAAGCAGGAATAGAAGGAAAAGCAGGAATTAAAAAAAGGTGGAATATTAAAAAAAAAAGCAGGAATAGTAAAAAAACCCAGGAATATTAAAGAAAAAGCAGGAATATAAGGAAAAGCAGGAATATTAAAAAAAAAAGCAGGAATATTAAAGAAAAAAAGCAGGAATATTAAAGAAAAAAGGCAGGAATATTTATAAAAAAGAGCAGGAATATTAAAGAAAAAAAGCAGGAATATTAAAAAAAAAAGCAGGAATATTAAAAAAAAAAAAAAGCAGGACTATTAAAAAAAAACAGGAATATTTAAAAAAAAAGCAGGAATATTAAAAAAAAAGAAAAGCAGGAATATTAAAAAAAAAGGAATATTAAAAAAAAAGAGCAGGAATATTAGAAAAAAAGCAGGAATAGAAGGAAAAGCAGGAATTAAAAAAAGGTGGAATATTAAAAAAAAAGCAGGAATATTAAAGAAAAAAGCAGGAATATTAAAAAAAAAGCAGGAATATTAAAAAAAAAGAAAAGCAGGAATATTAAAAGAAAAGGAATATTAAAAAAAAGAGCAGGAATATTAGAAAAAAAGCAGGAATAGAAGGAAAAGCAGGAATTAAAAAAAGGTGGAATATTAAAAAAAAAAGCAGGAATATTAAAAAAAAAAAAAAGCAGGAATATTAAAAAAAAAAGCAGGAATATTAAAAAAAAGCAGGAATATTTCAAATAAAAGCAGGACTATTAAAAAAAAAAAGCAGGGCTATTCCAAAAGGTGGAATATATAAAAAAAGAAATGGGAATGTAACAAAGTGAGGCAAGTTTCCGCTGGCTGCGGTCGGGCAGGCTCTGGCTGATGTCATTCCTTCCACACGGAAAAAGCTTTTCCTGCCCAAATTCGGGAATTTAACCCTTCAGGGGCCGGGCCGGCCGCCTTAACCCTTTGTGGGCACCCGAGGGGGGATCGGGCACATCTCCCACCCCCAAAAGCAGATTTGGGACAATTCCAGCCTCGGGTTTTGACAATTTTCAGCCTCGGTTTTCCCAATTTTCAGCCCCTTTTTCCCAAATTTCAGCCTCAGTTTTCCCAAAATTCAGCCTCAGATTTCCCAATTTCCAGCCTCAGTTTTCCCAAAATTCTCAGCCCCATTCTTCCAATTTTCAGCCTCAGTTTTCCCAAATTTCAGTTTCAGTTTTCCCAAATTCCAGCATCAGTTTTCCCCATATTCCAGCCTCAGTTTTCCCAAATTTCAGCCTCATTTTTCCCAAATTCCAGCCTCAGTTTTCCCCAATTTCAGCCTTGGTTTTCCCAAAATCCCAGCCATTTATTCCACTTTTCAGCCTTGCTTTTCCCAACTTTCTGCCCCTTTTTTCCCAATTTCAGCCTCAGGTTTCCCCAATTTTCCAGCCTCAATTTTCCCCAATTCCAGCCTCAGTTCTCCAAATTCCAGCCTCAGATTTCCCAAATTCCAGCCCCATTTTCCCCATTTTCCAGCCTCAGTTCTCCAAATTCCAGCCCCAGTTCTCCCAAATTTCAGCCTCAGTTTTCCCAAATTTCAGCCTCAGTTTTTCCCAAATTTCAGCCTCAGATTCCCCAGATTCCAGCCTCAGCTTTCCCCAAAATTCAGCCTCAGTTTTCCCAACTTTCTGCCCCTTTTTTCCCAAATTTCAGCCTCAGTTTTCCTAAATTTCAGCCATGATTTTCCCAAAATCCCAGCCCTTTTATTCCACTTTTCAGCCTTTTTTCAGCCTTACTTTTCCCAATTTCCAGCCCCTTTTCCCCAAAATTTCCAGCCTCAGTTTTCCCAAATTTCAGCCTCAGTTTCCCCAATTCCAGCCTCAGTTTCCCCAATTTCACCCTCAGTTTTCCCATTTTCCAGCCTCAGTTCTCCAAATTCCAGCCTCAGTTCTCCCCAGATTTCAGCCTCAGTTCTCCCCAAATTTCAGCCTCAGTTTTCCCAAATTTCAGCCTCAGCTTTCCCAAATTCCAGCCCCACTTCTCCCAAATTCCAGCCCCTTTTTTCCAAAATTCCGGCCCCATTCTCCCAAATTTCTGCCTCGGTTTTCCCAAATTTCAGCCCCACTTCTCCCAATTTCCAGCTTCAGTTTCCCAATTTCCAGCCTCAGTTTTCCCAAATTTCAGCCTCGGTTTTCCCCAATTTCCAGCCTCGGTTTTCCCAAATTTCCAGCCTCAGTTTTCCCAGTTTCCAGCCTTGGTTCTCCCAGTTTCCAGCCTTGATTTTCCCAAATCCCAGCCCTTTCATTCCACTTTTCAGCCTTGCTTTTCCCAACTTTCTGCCCCTTTTCCCCCAATTTCCAGCCTCAGTTTTCCCCAATTTCCAGCCTCAGTTTTCCCCAATTTCCAGCCTCAGTTTTCCCAAATTTCAGCCTCAGTTTTCCCCAATTTTCAGCCTCAGTTTTCCCAAATTTCAGCCTCAGTTTTCCTAATTTCCAGCCATGATTTTCCCAAAATCCCAGCCCTTTTATTCCACTTTTCAGCCTTGCTTTTCCCAATTTTCAGCCCAAATTTTCCCAAATTCCAGCCCCACTTCTCCCCAAAATTTCAGCCTCTTATTCCATCTTTCAGCCTCAGTTTTCCCAATTTCCAGCCTAGGCTTTCCTAAAATCCAGCCCCATTGTCCCAAATTCCAGCCTCAGATTTCCCAAATATCCAGCCTCGATTTTCCCAAAATCCCAGCCCTTTTATTCCACTTTTCAGCCTTTTTTCAGCCTTACTTTTCCCAATTTCCAGCCCCCTTTTCCCAAAATTTCCAGCCTCAGTTTTCCCAAATTTCAGCCTCAGTTTTCCCAATTTCCAGCCTCGGTTTTCCCCAAATTTCAGCCTTGGTTTTCCCAGATTCCAGCCTCAGATTTCCCAAATTCCAGCCCCTTTTTCCCAAAATTCCGGCCCCATTCTTCCAAATTTCAGCCTCGGTTTTCCCAAATTTCCAGCCTCAGTTTTCCCAATTTCCAGCCTTGGTTCTCCCAGATTCCAGCCTTGCTTTTCCCAAAATCCCAACCCTTTTATTCCACTTTTCAGCCTTGCTTTTCCCAACTTTCTGCCCCTTTTTCCCCAATTTCCAGCCTCAGTTTCCCCCAAATTTTCACCCTCAGTTTTCCCCAATTTCCAGCCTTGATTTTCCCAATTTTCAGCCTCAGTTTTCCCAAATTTCAGTTTCAGTTTTCACCAAATTCCAGCCCCATTTTCCCCATTTTCCAGCCTCAGTTCTCCAAATTCCAGCCCCATTCTCCCAAAATTCCAGCCTCAGTTTTCCCAAATTTCAGCCTCAGTTTTCCCAAATTTCAGCCTCAGTTTTCCCAATTTCCAGCCTCGGTTTTCCCAATTTCCAGCCTTGGTTCTCCCAGATTCCAGCCTCAGATTTCCCAAATTCCAGCCCCTTTTTCCCAAAATTCCGGCCCCATTCTTCCAAATTTCAGCCTCGGTTTTCCCCAATTTCCAGCCTCATTCTTCCAAATTCCAGCTTCAGTTTCCCAATTTCCCAATTTTCAGCCTCAGTTTTCCCCAGTTTCCAGCCTCAGTTTTCCCCAATTTCCAGCCTCAGTTTTCCCAAATTTCAGCCTCAGGTTTTGACAATTTTCAGCCTTACTTTTCCCAATTTCCAGCCCCTTTTTCCCAAAATTTCAGCCTCAGTTTTCCCAAATTTCAGCCTCAGTTTTCCCAATTTCCAGCCTCGGTTTTCCCCAAATTTCAACCTTGGTTTTCCCAGATTCCAGCCTCAGATTTCCCAAATTCCAGCCCCTTTTTCCCAAAATTCTGGCCCCATTCTTCCAAATTTCAGCCTCGGTTTTCCCAAATTTCCAGCCTCAGTTTTCCCAGTTTCCAGCCTTGGTTCTCCCAGTTTCCAGCCTTGATTTTCCCAAATCCCAGCCCTTTTATTCCACTTTTCAGCCTTGCTTTTCCCAACTTTCTGCCCCTTTTTCCCCAAATTTCAGCCTCAGTTTCCCCATTTCCAGCCTCAGTTTCCCCAATTCCAGCCCCATTCTCCCAATTTCCAGCCTCAGTTTTCCCCAAATTTCAGCCTCAGATTTCCCAAATTCCAGCCTCAGTTTTCCCCAATTTCCAGCCTTGATTCTCCCAAAATTCCAGCCTCAGTTTTCCCAAATTTCAGCCTCAGATTCCCCAGTTTTCAGCCTCAGTTTCCCCAAATTCCAGCCCCACTTCTCCCAGATTCCGGCCCCTTTTTCCCAAAATTCCAGCCCCATTCTTCCAAATTTCAGCCTTGGTTTTCCCAAATTCCAGCCCCACTTCTCCCAATTTGAGCCTCAGATTTCCCAATTCTCAGCCTCAGATTTCCCCAAATTTCAGCCTCAGATTCCCCAAATTTCACCCTCAGTTTTCCCCAAATTCCAGCCTCAGTTTCCCCAAATTTCAGCCTCAGTTTTCCCCAATTTCCGGCCTCAGTTTTCCCCAATTTCCAGCCTCGGTTTTCCCAAATTTCAGCCTCGGTTTTCCCCGAAATTCCAGCCTCAGATTTCCCAATTTTACCAGCCTCAGTTTCCCAAATTTCAGCCTCAGATTCCCCAAATTTCACCCTCAGTTTTCCCCAAATTCCAGCCTCAGTTTCCCCAAATTTCAGCCTCAGTTTTCCCCAATTTCCAGCCTCAGTTTTCCCAAATTTCAGCCTCGGTTTTCCCAAATTTCAGCCTCAGTTTTCCCAATTTCCAGCCTCAGTTTTCCCAGATTCCAGCCTCAGATTTCCCAATTTTCTGCCTCAGATTTCCCAATTTTCAGCCTCAGTTTTCCGCAGGAGCCGCAGGATCCGAAGGGAGCGTGGGGAGGGAAGGGGGGAGAGGCTGGAAAAGCTGGAAAAGGCTGGGATGGGATCCCAGGGAGGGAAAGGGGCAGAGGCTGGAAAAGCTGGAAAAGGCCGGGATCAGATCCCGCCAGGGCCCGAGAGGGAGCGATTGTCAGGATGGTCGGGATTGTTGGGATGGTCGGGAATGTCGGGATTGTCGGGATTGCTGGGATGGTCGGGATGGTTGGGATGGTCGGGATTGTTGGGATGGTCGGGATGGCCAGGATGGTCGGGATTGTTGGGATTGATGGGATTGTCGGGATGGTCGGGATGGTCGGGATTGCTGGGATTGCTGGGATGGTCGGGATTGCTGGGATTGCTGGGATGGTCGGGATGGTCGGGATTGCTGGGATGGTCGGGATGGTCGGGATGGTTGGGATGATTGGGATGGTCGGGATGGCCGGGATGGTTGGGATTGTTGGGATGGTCGGGATGGTTGGGATGGTCGGGATTGTTGGGATTGCTGGGATTGTCGGGATTGTCTGTCGGGATTGTCAGGATTGTCTGTCAGGATTGCCGGGATTGCCGGGATGATCGGGATGGTCGGGATGGTCGGGATGGTCGGGATTGTTGGGATGGTCGGGATTGCTGGGATTGTCGGGATTGTCTGTCGGGATTGTCAGGATTGTCTGTCGGGATTGCCGGGATTGCCGGGATGGTCGGGATGGTCGGAATTGTCGGGATTGCTGGGATTGTCGGGATTGCCGGGATGGTCGGGATTGTTGGGATGGTCGGGATGGTCGGGATTGTTGGGATGGTTGGGATTGCCAGGATGGTCAGGATTGTTGGGATGGTCAGGATTGTTGGGATTGTCGGGATTGTTGGGATTGTCGGGATTGTTGGGATGGTCGGGATTGTTGGGATGGTCGGGATGGCCGGGATTGTCGGGATTGTCGGGATTGTTGGGATTGCTGGGATGGTCGGGATTGTCGGGATTGCCGGGATGGTCGGGATTGTCGGGATTGCCGGGGTGGTCGGGATGGTTGGGATGGTTGGGATTGCCGGGATTGTTGGGATGGTCGGGATTGCCGGGATTGTTGGGATGGTCGGGATTGCCGGGATTGTTGGGATTGCTGGGATGGTCGGGATGGTTGGGATTGTTGGGATGGTCGGGACGGTCGGGACGGTCGGGATTGCCGGGATTGCTGGGATGGTCGGGATGGTCGGGAATGTCGGGATGGTCAGGATGGTCGGGATTGCTGGGATGGTTGGGATGGTCGGGATTGTCGGGATGGCCGGGATGGTCGGGATGGTCGGGATTGTCGGGATTGTTGGGATGGCCGGGATGGTCGGGAATGTCGGGATGGTCGGGATTGTCTGTCGGGATGGTCGGGATTGTCGGGATTGTCTGTCAGGATTGCTGGGATTGTTTTACAGCGGCAGGCGGCGGAAACAGCGGGAGAATAACAGGAATAACGGGAATAACGGGAATAATGGGAATAACAGGAATAACGGGAGCGGCCCCTGGAAATCCCGGATCAGAGCTCGGCCCCGGAACGGGAGCGCCCCGATCCCTCGGGAATGGGGGTCAGGGACGGGAATTCCAGGGGGTTTTCCCAGGAAAGGCCTCGCAGGGGGGGTGGGACAGCCCCTCCTGAGCCCCAAATCCGGGATGGGACCCGCGGCTGCTCGGGATCACCGGGAAATTGGGATTGTCCCGGGTGGGAATGGGCAGAGCAGAGGCACAGCTGAGAAGGGGGAAAATGGGGATGGAGAGTGGGAAAAGTGGGAATGGAGAGTGGGAAAATCGGGATGGAGACTGGGAAAAGTGGGAATGGAGAGTGGGAAAAGTGGGGCTGGAGACTGGGAAAAGTGGGAATGGAAACTGGGAAAAGTGGGAATGGAGACTGGGAAAAGTGGGGATGGAAACTGGGAAAAGTGGGAATGGAGAGTGCTGGGAAAAGTGGGAATGGAGACTGGGAAAAGTGGGAATGGAAGTTGGGAGAATCAGAGCTGGAAGTTGGGAAAGTGGGACTGGAAATTGGGGAACTAAGGCTGGAATTTGGGAAAACGGAGCTGGAATTTGGGAGAATCATTGCTGAAAGTTGGGAAAACTGGAGGTGGGAAGCGGGAAAACTGGGACTAGGAGCTGGGAGAACTGGGGCTGAAATGTGGGGAAAAATGGGGCTGGAAATTGGCAAAAAAGGGGCTGAAATCTGGGAAAGTGGGGCTGAAATGTGGGAAAAACGGAGCTGGAATGGGGGGAAAATGGAGCTGGAATGTGGGAAGAATGGAGCTGGAATTTGGGAAGAATGGAGCTGGAATGTGGGGAAAATGGAGCTGGAATGTGGGGAAAATGGAGCTGGAATTTGGGAAAACGGAGCTGGAATTTGGGAAGAATGGAGCTGGAATTTGGGAAGAATGGAGCTGGAATTTGGGAAGAATGGAGCTGGAATGTGGGAAAAATGGAGCTGGAATGTGGGAAGACTCAGTGTTGACAGTTGGGAAACTGAGGCTGAGGGTTGGGTTAAACAGGATCCTCAATGTGGGAGAAGCGGGGCTGGAATTTGGGCACCCCAAGGAATTCCCTCACAAACCACTCTGGGCACCCCAAGGAATTCCCTCACAAACCACTCTGGGCACCCCAAGGAATTCCCTCACAAACCATTCTGGGCACCCCAAGGAATTCCCTCACAAACCACTCTGGGCACCCCAAGGAATTCCCTCACAAACCACTCTGGGCACCCCAAGGAATTCCCTCACAAACCATTCTGGGCATTCCAAGGAATTCCCTCACAAACCACTCTGGGCATTCCAAGGAATTCCCTCACAAACCACTCTGGGCATTCCAAGGAATTCCCTCACAAACCACTCTGGGCACCCCAAGGAATTCCCTCACAAACCACTCTGGGCACCCCAAGGAATTCCCTCACAAACCACTCTGGGCATTCCAAGGAATTCCCTCACAAACCATTCCCAGTTTTTGGAGCTGAAGCCATGAATCCCCAGCCCCATCCCTGCTCCCAGCCCCATTCCCAATCCCCAAATCCCGAGCAGCTGCTCCCAGCCCCATTCCCAATCCCCAGCCCCTCATTCCCAACCCTCCATCCCCATCCAGCTGCAATCATCCCCATTCCCAATCCCAAATTCCCATTATCCCATTCCCATCCAGCTGACCCTAGCCCCATTCCCCCAATCCCAACCCTCCATCCCCATCCAGCTGCTCTCATTCCCAATCCCAATCCCAAATTCCCATTCCCAATCCCCCATTCCCATTCCCAGTCCATTATCCCATTCCTATTACCCATTCCCGTTATCCCATTCCCCCATCCCCATTCCCCCATTCCCATTATCCTTTTATCCCATTCCCATTATCCCTTTATCCCATTCCCCCATTCCCATTATCCCATTCCCCCATCCCAAATCCCCATTCCCCCATCCCCATTATCCCATTCCCCCATCACCCCATTCCCATTATCTCATTCCCCCATTCCCAATCCCCATTCCCCCATTCCTAATCCCCATTATCCATTCCCCCATTATCCCATTATCCCCATTGCCCCATCCCCATTCCCCCATTATCCCATTCCCCCATTCCTAATCCCCATTCCCCCATTCCCATTATCCCATTCCCCAATCCCCATTATCCCATTCCCCCATCCCCATTCCCCCATTCCCCAATCCCCATTATCCCATTCCCCCATCCCCATTCCCCCATCCCCATCCCCATTATCCCATTCCCCCATTATCCCATTCCCCCATTCCCCCATTATCCCATTATGCCATTCCTAATCCCCATTCCCCCATTCCCATTCCCCCATTATCCCCATTCCCATTCCCCCATTTCCCCATTCCCCCATTATCCCATTCCCCCATCACCCCATTCCCCCATTCCCATTATCCCATTCCCCCATTCCCCCATTATCCCATTATCCCATTATCCCCATTCCCATTTCCCCATTATCCCCATTCCCCTTCCCCCATTCCCCCATTCCCCCATTCCCCCATTATCCCATTCCCCCATTCCCCCATTATCCCATTATCCCATTCCCCATTATCCCATTCCCCCATTCCCCCATTATTCCCATTCCCCCATTCCCCCATTCCCCCACTATCCCGTTCCCAGTCCTGGCCAGCCCGGCAGCCCCGGAGCACGCGCGGGGCCCCTCCGGCCACGCTCCGGCGGCTCTCCCGGTCAGGAAGCGCTGCCAGCGGCGCATTCCCGCAGTTCCTCACTATTCCCGCTGTTCCTCACTATTCCCGCCGTTCCTCCCCCTCCCGCTCCTCCGCTGGCTCCGGCCCTCGCAGCTCCCGATCCCGCCGGGAGCGGCTGCGGAGGAGGGAACGGCCTTGGAAGCGCCGCCGAGCCCTCATCCACCACCCATCCCTCCATCCATCCATCCATTATCCCGACATCTGGAATTGTCATTCCGGGAGGAAACGGAGCCCCCCGGCCGCTTCCTCCCGCCGGCAGCCCCGGCACATCCATCTCCGCTCCGGCCGGCAACGGGAACGCCGCCCGCCGCAGCGCCGGGGGGGGACCGGGGACAGAGCGGGGCACCGGCACCGGGGCTAGAGCGGGGAGCCGGCACCGGGGACAGACCCGGGGGAGCCGGGATCGGGATCGAAGACAGACCCGGGGGAGCCGGGATCGGGGCCAGCCGGGATTGGGATCGGGGCCAGCCGGGATTGGGATCGGGGCCAGCCGGGATTGGGATCGGGATCGGGGGCAGCCTCGGGGCACCGGGATTGGGATCGGGGACAGCTCCGGGGGAGCCGGGATCGGGGCCAGCCCCGGGGGAGCCGGGAGCGGGGTCAGAGCAGGGAGCCGGGATTGGGATCGGGACCAGCCCCGGGGCACCGGGATTGGGATCCCGGGGGCAGCCCCGGGGCACCGGGAGCGGGGTCAGAGCAGGGAGCTGGGATCGGGATCTGTGCCAGCCCAGGGAGCTGGGATCAGGATGGGGAGCCGGGATCGGGATCTGTGCCAGCCCCGGGAGCCGGGATTGGGATCTGTGCCAGCCCCGGGTCACCGGGAGCAGGAGCTGGGTCAGAGCAGGGAGCCGGGATCGGGCTCTGGGCCAGCCCAGGGAAGTGGGATCGGGATCCGTGCCAGCCCCGGGAGGCAGGACCGTGTCCCTGCCATCCCTGTGACCCGGGACTGGCTCTGTCCCACCCCTGTGACCCGGGACTGGCTCTGTCCCACCCCTGTGACCCGGGACTGGCCCGGTGCCACTCCTGTGACCCGGGACTGGCTCTGTCCCACCCCTGTGACCGGGGATCTGGCCCGGGGCCATCTCCGGGGCCAGCCGGGCTCGCTCCGTGCCACCCCAAACACCCGGGATCGGCTCTGTCCCACCCCAAACACCCGGGATCGGCTCTGTCCCACCCCTGTGCCCCGGGACTGGCCCGGTGCCATCCCTGTGCCCCGGGACTGGCTCTGTCCCACCCCTGTGCCCCGGGACTGGCTCTGTCCCACCCCTGTGCCCCGGGACTGGCTCTGTCCCATCCCTGTGCCCCGGGACTGGCTCTGTCCCACCCCTGTGACCCGGGATCAGCTCTGTCCCACCCCTGTGACCCGAGACTGGCCCGGGGCCATTCCTGTGACCCGGACCTGGCTCTGTCCCACCCCTGTGCCCCGAGACTGGCCCGGTGCCACGGCCGGGAGCCGGGATCAGCTCTGTCCCACCCCTGTGACCCGGGACTGGCCCGGGGCCATTCCCAAAGACCCGGGATCAGCTCTGTCCTACCCCTGTAACCCGGACCTGGCTCTGTCCCACCCCTGTGCCCCGGGCCTGGCCCGGTGCCACGGCGGGAGCCGGGATCAGCTCTGTCCCATCCCTGTGCCCCGGGATCAGCTCTGTCCCACCCCTGTGACCCGGACCTGGCTCTGTCCCACCCCTGTGCCCCGGGATCGGCTCTGTCCCACCCCTGTGCCCCGGGATCAGCTCTGTCCCACCCCTGTGACCCGGGGCCGGGCTCTGTCCCACCCCTGTGCCCCGGGCCTGGCCCGGTGCCACGGCAGGAGCCGGGCTCGCTCCGTGTCCCCCCGCGGGGCCGGGGCCGGGGCCGGGCCGGGAGCGCCGCCGCCGCCGCAGCCGCCGCTTGCCGGGAACGCGGCCAGGCGGGAGCGGGGCCAGGACGGCTCCGTGCGGAGCGCGGGGGCAGCTGCAGAGGAAAGCGCTCCCGGGGGCCGCCGCGGAGCTTTTGCAGCTTTTCCAGAGCTGCTGCTGCTGCTGCTGCTGCCGGCCGGGAGCCGCAGGTGCCGGGAATCGCAGACAGCCCCGGGATGCGGGGAATTCCGGCATCGGATCCGCGGTGTCCCGACAGCCCCGGATGGGGACCGGCCGGGAATTCCATCCCCGCAGCCTCACGGCCGGGAACTGCGGCCCAAAATCCCAATATTCCATAGGAAGCCATTCGCTGTTTCCCATTTCACACCAAATCCCTCGGCGGCACTCCCAGAAAAAGGCCAGGAAAAGGCTCAGGGACCTGCTGGAATTCCCATTTTCCAGCTGAACGTTCCCAGGGCCTGCCGATCCCAGAGCGCCCCCAGGGATCCTCCCCTGCCCCAGAGGCGGCACCGGCGGCGGCTCCGGGATTGATCCCAAACCCAGCTCTGGAAAACCCGGCTGGACAAACAGGGCTGGGCTGGAAGGAGCTGCAGGAACCTGGGTTTAACCGGAATCCCCAAACCACGGGATCCTGGAAAGGCTTTGGGATGGATTTTAGGGATGATCCCATTCCCGTGGGGCATGGAGCCAACCCGGATTCCGTGGGAATTCCATCCCAGGCAGGAATTCCCTCGAGCCTGGGGGAATTCAGGAACATCCCAGGCTGGTCCCGGGTGGAATTGGTGCCGACGGAGCCACGGAAAACCAGGAACGACACCGGGACAGCCCCAGGCACGGCAGAGCCTCCTCCAACAAATTCAGCTTTTCCAGCAGAATTCCATGAGGAATTCCATGATCCCACATCCACAGGGACAGGAATTCCAGCCCTGGCCAGCCCTTTCCAGGGGGAATATTCCCAAAAATCCCCCCTAACCCCTGCTCCAAGGCACTGCCTGAGGCCGTTCCCTCGGTTCCAAAGGATTCTGAGGATTCTGATATCCCAAAATTTCCATTGTTTTACTGAAATCCAGGGAAAACCGCTCACATTTTCCTAAGGAAATCCCACTTTATCCCAGCACATCTCCCAAAATTCCCTCCCTGGGTTAATCCCGGCGTTCACAGGGCGAAATCCAGGGAAAACTCTCATTAGGACGGGGTCAGGAGTTAATTGGGATTGGGATACGACGGAGCCATTCCCGAAATTCCGGGGTAAGGAGCCCCAAGCCCGAATCCCGGTGTTTTCCCGAGTTTTGCCCGGGGTTTTTTTGGGAACAAAGGCCCGGGAATGGCTCAGGGCCGGGATCAGCGCTCCCCCCTCTGGCAGCTCCAGGGATGCATTCCCGAGCTTTTCCAGCATTCCCGAAGTGATGATTCCAGAGAAATCCCCATGGACCCCGCTCCGGGGCGGCCCTGGCTCGGGAGGGTCCTCTGGGAAAAGCTCCAGGATCTCCCTGGGGGTGTTGGGATCCCGCTGGAATTCGGCAGCGCCATCCTGATCCCAATCCTGATCCTGATCCCATTCCTGATCTCAATCCCATTCCTGATCCCATTCCTGATCCTGATCCCATTCCTGATCCTGATCCCATTCCTGATCCCATTCCTGATCCTGATCCCATTCCTGATCTCAATCCCATTCCTGATCCCATTCCTGATCCCATTCCTGATCCTGATCCTAATCCTGATCCTGATCCCAATCCTGATCCTGATCCCAATCCTGATCCCATTCCTGATCCCAATCCCGATCCTGATCTCAATCCCATTCCTGATCCTATTCCTGATCCCATTTCCAATCCCATTTCCGATCCCATTCCTGATCCCATTCCTGAGCACAATCCTGATCCCATTCCTGATCCCATTCCTGATCCCATTCCTGATCCCATTCCCATCCCATTCCTGATCCCGATCCTGATCCCAATCCTGATCCCAATCCTGATCCCATTTCCAATCCCAATCCTGATCCTATTCCTGATCCAATTCCCAATCCCATTTCCAACCCCATTCCTGATCCTGTTCCTGATCCCATTCCTGATCCAATTCCCAATCCATTTCCTGATCCAATTTCCAATCCCATTCCTGATCGAATTCCCGATCCCATTCCTGACCCCATTCCTGATCCCATTCCTGATCCCATTCCTGATCCCATTCCCATTCCTATTCCCTATTCCCCATTCCCCATTCCCCATTCCCATTCACATTCCCCATTCCCATTCCCATTCCCCATTCCCCATTCCCATCCCATTCCCCATTCCCCATTCCCATTCACATTCCCCATTCCCATTCCCATTCCCCATTCCCCATTCCCATCCCATTCCCCATTCCCATTCCCCATTCCTGATCCCATTCCCATTCCCCATTCCCATTCCCATTCCCCATTCCCCACTCCCCATCCCAATCCCATTCCCGGTGTATCCCAGCCCTCCCCAGGCTGTTTTCCAGCTCTAATTCCGGAATTCTCCCCCTCCCTGCGGTTCTGTCCCGCTCAGGGCTGCGGCTCCCGGGGCCTTTTCCAGGAGAATTCCGGGCTCCGGCCGCCCCCGGAGCGCTGGGAATTGCCAGGGCCGGTAATGGATTGAGCAGGGATTGGGGAAGGGCCCGGCCCTGCTGCGATTCCAGAGCTCTTCCCGAGCTTTTTCCAGCCTGGGAGCCGGGACAGGCTCAGGGAGCCCCTGGAATTCCTGAGCAGGAGCACGGGGAGCGATCCCACACGGAACCTGCAGCGCTCCCGGAATTCCCAGAGCCGACACGGAGCCGGAAATCAGGGAATGGCTGAGCTTGGAAAAGGCCAACCCCGGCCTTGTCCACATCCCACACCCACAGGGATGGGAATTCCAGATGGGAATGGGGGATCCCAGCCTGGAATTCCAGCCGGGAATGGGGGATCCTAACCCAGAATTCCAGCTGGGAATGGGGGATCCCAGCCCATGATTCCAGCTGGGAATGGGGGATCCTAACCCAGAATTCCAGCCAGGAATGGGGATCCCAGCCCAGAATTCCAGCTGGGAATGGGGGATCCTGACCCAGAATTCCAGCTGGGAATGGGGAATTCCAGCCCAGAATTCCTGCTGGGAATGGGGGATCCCAGCCCAGAATTCCAGCCAGGAATGGAGGATCCCAGCCCAGAATTCCAGCTGGGAATGGGGGATCCTAGCCTGGAATTCCAGCTGGGAATGGGGGATCCCAGCCCAGAATTCCTGCTGGGAATGGGGATCCCAGCCCGGAATTCCAGCTGGGAATGGGGATCCCAATCCAGGATGAGCCCCCACAGCTGTTCCAGACTTTTCCCAACTCCATCATTTTTCCCTGGACGCCAAATCCATCAATTCCATCTCAAATCCAGGAAAAATTCCAGCCGGGAACGGCAATTCCAGCCTGGCCACGGCCACAGGGATGGGAAATCCTGGGAATGGGGGATCCTAACCCAGAATTCCAGATGGGAATGGGGATCCTAACCCAGAATTCCAGCCAGGAATGGAGGATCCCAGCCCAGAATTCCAGCTGGGAATGGGGGATCCTAACCCAGAATTCCAGATGGGAATGGGGATCCTAACCCAGAATTCCAGATGGGAATGGAGGATCCTAGTCCAGAATTCCAGCTGGGAATGGGGGATCCTAACCCAGAATTCCAGCCAGGAATGGAGGATCCCAGCCCAGAATTCCAGCTGGGAATGGGGGATCCCAGCCCATGATTCCAGCTGGGAACGGCAATTCCAGCCTGGCCACATCCACAGGGATGGAAATCCTGGGAATGGGGGATCCTAACCCAGAATTCCAGATGGGAATGGAGAATCCCAGCCCGGAATTCCAGCTGGGAATGGGAATTAATTCCAGCTGGGAATGGAGAATCCCAGCCCGGAATTCCAGCTGGGAATGGGAATTAATTCCATCAGGGAATGGGGGATCCCAGCCCGGAATTCCAGCCCTTTCCAGGTGAATATTCCCAAGAATCCCAGCCTGAGGCCGTTCCCTGGTCCTGTCCCATTCCCTGGGAGCAGATCCCGCCCTGGATCCCCTCAATCCCGATTTTCTCCGGGATGAGCCCCGAGAGCTGCTCCAGACTTGTCCCAACTCCGCCCTTTGTGTCCCCAGGCGCCGAATCCATCGCTCCCACCAAATCCATCGTTCCCACCGCAATTCCAGGATAAAATTCCATGAATTCCACGGTTCCCTACCTCCTCGTCGGAGCTGTCCTGCTCGTACTCGTCGTGGACGGCCAAGTCCTGCTTCCCTTCCAAGGGGGAATCGTCCTCCAAGGTTTTCTTCCTCTTCCCAGGAGCGCCCCTGGCCTGGAAAACAGGGGGGGAAAAGGAGCTCAGTAAAATCCCAACCCCAAATTCCCGGAGTTTTGTTTGGTGCCAAGGAAGGAAAGGAACCTCCCAGCCTGGGAAAATGGGATTGGGATGGGAATGGGAAATGGCTCGGGATGAGGAGCCGGGAAGCAGCCCTGGATCCATGGGAAAGGGACTGTGGAATGGCAGGGAAAAGTGGGAATTCTGTCCCACTCACATCCCTGCTGGGATCTGGATCCGACACCAGGGAGGTTTGGGAATGAGCTGGGAATTCCAGGAGAATTCCAGGGCCTTTTCCAGGCATTTCTGGGAGAGCTGCAGAGGGGTTTGGGATGCAGGCTGGGAAACAGGGAATGGCTTCCCATGGAAAACTGGGATTTTGGGCTGGAATTCCCAGAGAATCCAGGGCTGCCCCAGGAGCCCTGGAACATCCCAGGATGGTGGGGCTGTCCCTTCCCACCCAAACCAGGCTGGAATTCCATGGGACAAGCCCAAAGCTCCTTCCCAGCTCATCTCAGCTGCAAAGGAATTCCGGATCCCCTCTATCCCTGGATGCAGAGATCTCTGGGATGAGAATTCCCAGTGGGATCAGCCTCATCCCGGCACTCCCAGCTCTCCCCAGGCCCTGCCAGGGCAGCTCCAGCTGCTCAGAATTCCCAGATTTCTGTGGGATAACCCCGGAGCCTGACCCTGCTGCTGTGCAGGACCTCTGGGAACGATCCCAAAATCCCCCTGGAAAAACGATTTTCCCCTTTCCAGGAGCCCCCTCGGGATTCAGGGAATGATTGGAAAACCGGGGTCAGGATTCAGGGATGACTGGAAAAGTGGGGTTGGGATTCAGGGATGATTGAAAAATCGGATCAGGATTCAGGGAATGATTGGAAAAGTGGGGTTGGGGTTCAGGGAATGACTGGAAAAATGAGATCAGGATTCAGGGATGATTGGAAAAACGGGATGAGGATTCAGGGAATGGTTGGAAAAGCAGGATTTGTGTTGGGATCCAGGGAATGACTGGAAAAGCAGGATGAGGATCTAGGGAATTGTTGGAAAAGCAGGATTTGTGTCAGGATCCAGGGAATGGGAATGGCTGGAAAAGCAGGATGAGGGCCCAGGTCTGATCGCTAAAGCAGGATCAGGACCCAGGGAATGGGAATGGTTGGAGAAGCAGGGTTTGTGTCAGGATCCAAGGAATATTTGGATATTCAGGATGAGGCCTGATGGCTAAAGCAGGATCAGGATCCAGGGAATATTTGGATATTCAGGATGAGGCCTGATGGCTAAAGCAGGATCAGGATCCAGGCAATATTTGGATATTCAGGCCTGATGGCTAAAGCAGGATCAGGACCCAGGCAATATTTGGATATTCAGGATGAGGCCTGATGGCTAAAGCAGGATCAGGATCCAAGGAATATTTGGATATTCAGGACTGATGGCTAAAGCAGGATCAGGATCCAAGGAATATTTGGATATTCAGGACTGATGGCTAAAGCAGGATCAGGATCCAAGGAATATTTGGATATTCAGGACTGATGGCTAAAGCAGGATCAGGACCCAGGCAATATTTGGATATTCAGGATTGATGGCTAAAGCAGCCCGGGCCGGGCGCTCCCGGCGGGAGCTGTAGAGGCCGGGCCGGCCGGGCGGGATCTGGGGGCAGGCCCGGAGCAGGGATGGGATTACCGAGCCGGGATGGGATTACCGGCCAGACAAAGGCGGCTTTAAGGGCCGGGGCGCTCCGCGGGGAGCCGGGATCAGCCCTTAAGTCTTTTCCCAGGTTTTTGGCGCTGCGATGGGGCTGGGGTTGGGTTTCACCTTCCCCGGCTGCCCCCGCCTGCGGCCGGAGACGGAAAATGCCGGAAAATGCCGGCCTGGCCCGGCCGTCCCTGGCTGTCCCGGTCTGTCCCATCCCTTCCAGCGCTTCCCAAATTCCACAAAAACCCCGCTTTTCCACAAAATCCCCCTGCTTTTCCATTAGAAACCTGAACAGCGCTGGAGCACTGCGGGAGCAGCCCTGGGAAAGCTGGGGAGCTGCGGAAAGGAGCTGGAACAGTTTAAGAGATGTGGGGAAAATATCCTGGAACAATTTAGGAGTTGTGGGGAAAATATCCTGGAGCAATTTAGGAGTTGTGGGGAAAATATCTTGGAACAATTTAGGAGTTCTGGGGAAAATATCCTGGAGCAGTGTGGGAGCTCAGGGAAAATCCCTGGAGAAAAATCCCTGGAGAAAATCCCTGGGAGCTCTGGGAAGAGCCCTGGCGTGGTTTGGGAGCTCTGGGAAAAGCCCTGGAGAAATTTGGGGGCTCTGGAAAAGTCCTGGAAAAGTTTAGGAGCTCTGGAAAAGCCCTGGAGTGGTTTGGGAGCTTTAGGAATGAGCCTGGAGTGGGTTGGGAACATCCCTGGAAAGGTTGGGGAGCTCTGGGAAAAGCCCTGGAGAAGTTTGGGAGCTCTGGGAAGATCCCTGGAGAAAAGTGGGAGATCGGGAAAGAGCCCTGGAGCAATTTGGGATTTAGCAAAAACCCTGGAGTGGAGTAGGAACAGCCCTGGAAAGGTTTGGGAGCTCTGGGAAAGCCCTGGAGTGGTTTGGGAACATCCCTGGAAAGGTTGGGGAGCTCTGGGAAAGCCCTGGAGAAGTTTTGGAGGTCTGGGAATAACTTTGGAGCAATTTGGGATTTAGGAAAAACCTTGGAGTAGGAACAGCCCTGGAGAAGTTTGGGAGCTTTGGGAATGAGCCTGGAGTGGTTTGGGAACATCCCTGGAAAGGTTTGGGAGCTCTGGGAGGAGCCCTGGAGCAATTTGGGATTTAGGAAAAACCCTGGAGTGGAGTAGGAACAGCCCTGGAGTGGTTTGGGAGCTCTGGGAAAAGCCCTGGAGCAAATTGGGATTTAGGAAAAACCTTGGAGTGGAGTAGGAACAGCCCTGGAAAGGTTGGGGACGTCTGGGAAGATCCCTGGAGAAATTTGGGGGCTCTGGGAAAGCCCTGGAAAAGTTTGGGAGCTTTGGGAATGAGCCTGGAATGGTTTGGGAGCTTTAGGAATGAGCCTGGAGTGGGTTGGGAACATCCCTGGAAAGGTTGGGGAGCTCTGGGAAAAGCCCTGGAGAAGTTTGGGAGCTCTGGGAAGATCCCTGGAGAAAAGTGGGAGATCGGGAAAGAGCCCTGGAGCAATTTGGGATTTAGCAAAAACCCTGGAGTGGAGTAGGAACAGCCCTGGAGTGGTTTGGGGAGCTCTGGGAAGATCCCTGAAATTTGGGAGCTCTGGGAATGAGCCTGGAGTGGTTTGGGAACAGCCTGGAATAGGAGCAGGAGCTCTGGGAAAAAGAAAATCCCTTGAGAAGTTTGGGAGCTCTGGGAAAGCCCTGGAGAAGTTTGGGAGCTTTGGGAATGAGCCTGGAATGGTTTGGGAGCTCTGGGAATGAGCCTGGAGTGGTTTGGGAACATCCCTGGAAAGGTTGGGGAGCTCTGGGAGAAGCCCTGGAGTGGTTTGGGAGCTTTGGGAAAGCCCTGGAGTGGTTTGGGGGCTCTGGGAAGATCCCTGGAGAAGTTTGGGAGCTCTGGGAAATCCCTGTAGAAAAGTGGGAGATCTGGGAAGAGCCCTGGAGCAATTTGGGATTTAGGAAAAACCCTGGAGTGGAGTAGGAACAGCCCTGGAAAAGTTTGGGAGCTCTGGGAATGAGCCTGGAGTGGTTTGGGAACATCCCTGGAAAGGTTGGGGAGCTCTGGGAAAGCCCTGGAGAAGTTTGGGAGCTTTGGGAATGAGCCTGGAGAAATTTGGGAGCTTCGGGAAAGCCCTGGAGAAATTTGAGACCTCTGGGAATGAGCCTGGAGTGGTTTGGGAACAGCCTGGAATAGGAGCAGGAGCTCTGGGAAACCCCTGGAGTGGTTTGGGAGCTTTGGGAATGAGCCTGGAGTGGTTTGGGAACATCCCTGGAGAAGTTTGGGAGCTCTGGGAAAAGCCCTGGAGCAAATTGGGATTTAGGAAAAACCTTGGAGTGGAGTAGGAACAGCCCTGGAGAAGTTTGGGAGCTTTGGGAAAATCCCTGGAGCAATTTGGGAACTCTGGGAAAGCCCTGGAGTGGTTTGGGAGCTCTGGAAAAAGCCCTGGAGTGGTTTGGGAGCTTTGGGAATGAGCCTGGAGAGGTTTGGGAACATCCCTGGAGTGGTTTGGGAGCTCTGGGAAGATCCCTGGAGCAATTTTGGAGCTCTGGGAAATCCCTGGAAAACCCAGTTGGGCCCAGGGGGGCTGGGAGAAGCTGCAGGAAAGGTGAAAACAGGGATTGAGCTGGAGCCAGCTCATGGAATGGGAAATCCTGGAATTCCAGCCTGGTTTGGGTGGGAAGGGACAGCCCCACTATCCTGGGATGTTCAGGGATCCTGGGGCAGCCCCGGATTCTCTGGGAATCCCATCCCAAAATCCCAGTTTTCCATGGGAAGCCATTCCCTGTTTCCCACCCTGCATCCCAAACCCCTCTGCAGCTCTCCCAGAAAACCTCTGGAAAAGGCCCTGGAAGGGGCTCTGGGATCTCCTGGAATTCCCAGCTCCCCCTGCACATTCCCAGCTTTTCCTTCATCCCAGGTGGAATTCCCAGCTCTCCCTGCCCATTCCCAGCTTTTCCTTCATCCCAGGTGGAATTCCTGGCTCTCCCTGCCCATTCCCAGCTTTCCCCTCATCCCAAGGAGGTTCCAGCTGGAATTCCCAGCTCTCCCTGCCCATTCCCAGCTTTTCCATCCATCCCAGGTGGAATTCCCGGCTCCCCCTGCACATTCCCAGCTTTCCTCTCATCCCAAGGAGGTTCCAGCTGGAATTCCCAGCTCCCTCTGCACATTCCCAACTTTTCCCTCCATCCCAGGTGGAATTCCCGGCTCTCCCTGCACATTCCCAGCTTTTCCCCTCCATCCCAGCTGGAATTCCCAGCTCCCCCTGCTCATTCCCAGCTTTCTCCTCATCCCAAGGAGGTTCCAGCTGGAATTCCCGGCTCCCCCTGCCCATTCCCAGCTTTTCCCTCCATCCCAGCTGGAATTCCCGGCTCTCCCTGCCCATTCCCAGCTTTTCCCCTGGGATCTGCCCCAGCATTCCCAAACTCAGGACCCTCAGTGGGATCCCCCTCCCTTCCACAGCCCCTGCACCCCAATCCCAGCAGGAAAACCCAGCCTGGAATTCCCTGCAGGGCCTTGAGCACCCCAGAACCCCAGGGCAGGCCCAGTTCCCAGCCCATTCCCAGTTCCCAGCCCCAATCCCAGTTTATTCCCAGTTCCCAGCCCCATTCCCAGTTTATTCCCAGTTTCCCAGCCCCATTCCCAGTTTCCCAGGCCCATTCCCAGTATTCCCAGCCCTAACCCCAGTTTCCCAGGCCCATTCCCAGTTTATTCCCAGTTTCCCAGCCCCATTCCCAGTTTCCCAGTCCAAATCCCAGTTTCCCAGCCCCAATCCCAGTTTTCCTGACCCAATCCTGGTTTTGGGAATGGCAGCTCTGGGATTTGGGGAAGGGCGAATTTGGGATTTGGGGAAGGGCAGCTCTGGGATTTTGGGATTTGGGGAAGGGCAGCTCTGGGATTTGGGGATTTTGGGATTTGGGGAATGGCAGCTCTGGGATTTGGGGATTTTGGGATTTGGGGAATGGCAGCTCTGGGATTTGGGACTTGAGGATTTGGGATTTGGGAATTGCAGCTCTGGGATTTGGAGAGCTGGGAATGGCAGCTCTGGGATTTGAGGAATGGCAGCTCTGGGATTTGGGGATTTGGGGATTTGGGAATGGCAGCTCTGGGATTTGGGATTTGGGGATTTGGGAATGGCAGCTCTGGGATTTGGGGAAGGCCAAATTTGGGATTTGGGGAATGGCAGCTCTGGGAATTGGGGAGCTGGGAATAGCAGAGCTGGGATTTGGGATTTGGGGAATGGCAAATTTGGGATTTGAGGAGCAGGGAATGGCAGCTCCAGGATATTGGGAATGGCAGCTCTGGGATTTGGCATTTGGGGAATGGCAGAGCTGGGATTTGGGGAATGGCGAATTTGGGATTTGGGGAATGGCAGCTCTGGGATTTGGGATTTGAGGAATGGCAGCTCTGGGATTTGGGGAAGGGCAAATTTGGGATTTTGGATTTGAGGAATGGCAGCTCTGGGATTTGGGGAAGGGCGAAATTGGGATTTGGGATTTTAGTATTTGGGAATGGCAGAGCCAGGATTTGGGGAGCAGGGAATGGCAGCTCTGGGATTTGGGATTTGGGGATTTGGGTAATGGCAGCTCTGGGATTTGGCATTTAGGGAATGGCAGCTCTGGGATTTTGGATTTGAGGAATGGCAGCTCTGGGATTTGGGGAAGGGCGAATTTGGGATTTGGGGAATGGCAGCTCTGGGATTTGAGGAATGGCAGCTCTGGGATTTGGGGAATGGCAGCTCTGGGATTTGGGCATTTTGGGATTTGGGGAATGGCAGCTCTGGGATTTTGGGAGTTTGGGAATGGCAGAGCCAGGATTTGCATTCCCAGTGCTGCTCCAGGTGATCCAACAAAAGAACCACTGGGATCAGGGAATTGCTGGGCTTGGAAAAATCCCTGGAGCCTCCCAGGCCAGCCCTGTCCGTGTCCCCATCCCACACCCACAGGGATGGGAATTCCAGCCGGGAATGGGGATCCCAGCCAGGAATTCCAGATGGGAATGGGGGATTCCAGCCTGGAATTCCAGCTGGGAATGGGGATCCCAGCCAGGAATTCCAGCTGGGAATGGGGGATTCCAGCCAGGAATTCCAGCTGGGAATGGGGGATTCCAGCCAGGAATTCCAGCTGGGAATGGGGGATCCCAGCCAGGAATTCCAGCTGGGAATGGGGGATTCCAGCCAGGAATTCCAGCTGGGAATGGGGGATCCCAGCCCATGATTCCAGCTGGGAATGGCGGATCCAGCCAGGAATTCCAGCCTTTCCAGGGGAATACTCCTGAAAATCTCAACCCAAGGCTGTTTCCAGGGTCCTGTCCCTGTTTCATGGGAGCAGATCCCAAACCCTGGATCCCCTCAATCCCGCTTTTCTGCAGGATGGGCTCCCTCAGCTCCTCTGGAGGAATTCTCCCAATTCCCAATCCCAATCCCAATCCCATTCCCCATTCCCATTCCCATTCCCCATTCCCATTCCCATTTCCATTCCCCATTCCCATTCCCATTCCCATTCCCATTCCCCATTCCCATCCCCCATTCCCATTCCCCATTCCCCATTCCCCATTCCCCATTCCCATTCCCCATTCCCATTCCCCATTCCCCATTCCCATTTCCATTCCCCATTCCCATTCCCCATTCCCATTCCCATTCCCCATTCCCATCCCCATTCCCATTCCCCATTCCCCATTCCCATTCCCATTCCCCATTCCCATTCCCCATTCCCATTCCCCATTCCCATTCCCCATTCCCCATTCCCATTTCCATTCCCCATCCCCATTCCCATTCCCCATTCCCCATTCCCATTCCCCATTCCCCATTCCCATTCCCATTCCCCATTCCCATTCCCATTCCCCATTCCCATTCCCATTCCCCATTCCCATTCCCCATTCCCATTCCCCATTCCCCATTCCCATTCCCATTCCCCATTCCCATTCCCATTCCCATTCCCCATTCCCATCCCCCATTCCCATTCCCCATTCCCATTCCCCATTCCCCATTCCCATTCCCCATCCCCATTCCCCATTCCCATTCCCATTCCCCATCCCCATTCCCCATTCCCATTCCCATCCCCATTCCCCATTCCCCATTCCCCATTCCCACTCCCATTCCCATTCCCAATCCCATTCCCATTCCCCATTCCCCATTCCCATTCCCCATTCCCACTCCCATTCCCATTCCCATTCCCATTCCCATTCCCATCCCCATTCCCCATTCCCCATTCCCCATTCCCACTCCCATTCCCATTCCCAATCCCATTCCCATTCCCCATTCCCATTCCCATTCCCATTCCCAATCCCATTCCCATTCCATTCCCTCCCTGTCCTGCTCCACTCCAGGTGCCCACCTGGGCACCCCTGGATCGTGTCCAGCTCCTTCCTCCACCATTCCCAGCCCTTTCCCAGCTTCCCAGCCCGCAGTGCTCCATGGGCAGGGACAGCTCCAGGGTTATCCTGGGTTTCCCAGAGATGGAGCAGCCCCAGATTCTCTGGGAATTCCATCCCAAAATCCCAATTTTCCATGAGAAGCCACTCCCTGGTCCTGTTCCTCCAGCCTGCATCCCAAACCCCTCTGCAGCTCTCCCACAACAAAACCCTGGAAAGGGCTCTGAGGGTTTAATTTCCCTTTTCCACACAATTTTCCCCAGGACAGACTCATCCCTAGCCATGAACCCTTCATCCCACCAATCCAGCTCCTCCTGGAAAAGGGGCTCAGGACCAATCCACCCCTGGATTTTGGGGATGCAGAGCACCCCAGGAAGGGGCAGGAACGGGATGGGAGCTGCCCAAGCTCAGGGCAGGATCCCAGTCAGGCCCTTACCTGGGTCTGGAGAGCTGAGGGGCTGCCAGGGGCTTCTTCCTCCTCCTCCTCCTCCTCCTCCTCCTCCTCCTCTTCCTGCTCCTCCTCATTGCCAGAGGAGTCGCTGTCGGTTCCCGAATCCTCGAGGCCGGAGTAAACGCTCTCCTCGCTCTCTGACAGCTCCGCGCTGCCTCCAGAGGCGCTGGGCTGCAAGGGCCACCCCAGCAGGGTCACACTGGGGACACGACGGGGACCCCGTGTGCTCCCACCGAGACACCCCCACACTGCTGGACAACCCCCCCAGCGTTTGGGTGCCCCCTCAGGACCAACCTGTACCCCCCAAATGCCCAGAGTCCCCCCTCAGGACCAGCCTGGACCCCCCAAATGCCCAGAGTCCCCTCAGAACCAGCCTGGACCCCCCAAATGCCCAGAGTCCCCTCAGGACCAGCCTGGACCCCCCAAATGCCCAGAGTGCTCTCAGAACCAGCCAGGACCCCCCAAATGCCCAGTCCCCCCCTCAGGACCAGCCTGGACCCCCCCAAATGCCCAGAGTCCCCTCAGGACCAGCCTGGACCCCCCCAAATGCCCAGAGTCCCCTCAGGACCAGCCTGGACCCCCCCAAATGCCCAGTCCCCCCTCAGGACCAGCCTGGACCCCCCAAATGCCCAATCCCCCCTCAGGACCAGACAGGACCCCCCCAATGCCCAGTCCCCCCTCAGGACAAGGCCAGACTCCCCCCCCCAGTCCTGGGTTCCCCCTCAGGACCAGGCTTGAACTTCTCCAGGCACTGGGTCCCCCCTCAGGGCAAGTCCAGATCCCCCCGAATTCCTGGGTCCCACTCACAACTGGGTCAGACCCTCCCAGTTATTGGGTGCCCCCTCAGGACCAGCCTGGACCCCCCAAATGCCCAGAGTCCCCTCAGAACCAGTCAGACCCTCCCCATTGCCAAATTCCCCCCTCAGGACTGGGTCAGACCCCCCCCAATTGCGGGGTCTCCCCTCAGGACCAGGTCAGACCCCCCCAATTGTGGGTCTCCCCTCAGGACCGGGTCAGACCCCCCCAATTGCAGGGTCTCCCCTCAGGACCGGGTCAGACCCCCCCAATTGCTGGGTCTCCCCTCAGGACCAGGTCAGACCCCCCCAATTGCTGGATCTCCCCTTAGGACCAGGCTGGACCCCCCCAATTGCTGGATCTCCCCTCAGGACCAGGCTGGACCCCCCCCAATTGCGGGGTGTCCCCTCAGGAGCCCGAACCCCCATCACTGCAGGGTTCCCCTCACAGACACCAGGCTGGACCCCCCAATAATGGGGTTCCCCCTCATCCAGATAGGACAGAGCCCCCCCTCAGGACAAGGCCAAATCACCCCTCAATGTTGGGATCCCCCTCATGGAGCCCAGGCTGGACCCCGCCATTCCGGACCCCTCCATTCCCGGGTTTCCCCTCACTCAGACCAGGCCAGACCCTCCCCAAATTGCCAGGATCCCCCTCATGGAGCCCAGGCTGGACCCCGCCATTCCCGACCCCTCCATTCCCGGGTTTCCCCTCATTCAGACCAGGCCAGACCCTCCCCAAATTGCCAGGATCCCCCTCATGGAGCCCAGGCTGGACCCCGCCATTCCCGACCCCTCCATTCCCGGGTTTCCCCTCACTCAGACCAGGCCAGACCCTCCCCAAATGGCCGGGTTCCCCCTCATGGAGAGCAGGCCGGATGCCCCCATTTCCCCTCACCAGGACAGGGCCGGGTTTCCCCTCAAAAGCCAAATCCCCTCCAACTGCCAGGTCCTCCCTCAGCACCAGGCCAGACCCCTCTCACTGCTGGGTTCCCCCTCATGGAGACCAGGCCGGACCCCCCCTCATTTCCTGGTCCTCCCTGACCAGGACAGGGCTGAGCCCCCCCATAGGAGGCCAAATCCCCCATCACTGCTGGGTTCCCCTCACAGGCACCAGGCTGGACCCCCCAATAATGGGGTTCCCCCTCATCCAGATAGGACAGAGCCCCCCCTCAGGACAAGGCCAAATCACTCTTCAGTGTTGGGATCCCCCTCATGGAGCTCAGGCTGGACCCCGCCATTCCGGACCCCTCCATTCCCGGGTTTCCCCTCACTCAGACCAGGCCAGTTCCTCCCCAAATTGCCGGGATCCCCCTCATGGAGCCCAGGCTGGACCCCGCCATTCCAGACCCCTCCATTCCCGGGTTTCCCCTCACTCAGACCAGGCCAGACCCCTCTCACTGCTGGGTTCCCCCTCATGGAGACCAGGCCAGAGCCCCCCCCATTTCCCGGTCCCCCCTCACCGGGACAGAGCCGAGTCCCGCCCTCAAGAGACCAAATCCCCCCTCAGTGTTGGGCTTCCCCTCACAGAGACCAGGCTGGACCCCGCCATTCCTGAGCCCCTCCGTTCCCGGTTCCCTCCTCACCGAGACCAAGCCAGACCTTCCCCAAATTGCCGGGTCTCCCTTCAGGATAAGGCCAGACCCCCCTCATGAAGACCAGGCTGGAGCCCCCCAATTATGAGGTTCCCCCTCGCCAGGACAGGACCGGGTCCCCTCTCAGGAGGTCAAATCCCCTTCACTGCCGAGCTCCCCCTAATGGAGACCAGGCCGGAGCTCCCCAGTTATGGGGTCTCCCCTCACCAGGATAGGACCGAGTGCCCCCGTCAAGACCAGGCCAAATCCCCCCTCACGGGGACCAGGCCGGACCCCCCCACGTTTCCCGGTCGCTTCTCACCGGGATAGGGCAGGGTCTCGCCCTCGGAAGGCCAAATCCCCCTTCATTTCCCGTCCCCTTTAGGACAAGTCCAGACCCCTCTCACTGCCGGGTTCCCCCTCACGGACACCAGGCCGGACCCCTCCCGCCATTTCCCCATTTTCCGTTCCCCCCTCACGGACACCAGGCCAGCCCCCTCTATCCCCGTTGCCATGCCAGTGCCGTGCGTGTCCCCTCCCTTCCCGTTGCCATGACAACCCCGCGGGTCCCCCCGTTCCCCCTCCCCGGTCACCCCCGGACCTGCTCCATGGTGGCGGCTCCGCGTGCGCCGCCGAACACGTGGGCGCGGGTCACAGGGACGGCCACGCCCCCGCCCGCCGCGCTTCCGCCTTGTCGCGGCCCCTCTCAGCTCCCGAAGGAGGGGATCCTGCTCCTGGGTGAGGCGGGATAACGGGAACGAGAGATAATAACGGGAAAATGTAACGGGAAAAATAACGGGAAACGAGCGGCAGCGCGGGAAAATGTGAAAGCACAGTGCGCATGCGCAGACACCGCCACGCCGCCGGTCTTGCGCATGCGCGCAGCGGCAGCCGCGCCAAAGGCCGGGCGGGGGCCAGAAAGGGGCGTGGTTTGTAGCGGGGGCGTGGCCACATGACCTCGGGGGCGTTGCCTGCGCGCTATCCCAGCAATGGGAAGGGGCGTGAACAGAGGGGGAAAGGGGCGTGTCCACACGAAAAGGGCGGGGCCAGATCGCACAGGGGCGTATCCACTCCGTTGGGGGTGTTACCCTGAGACATAAATGGCCAAAGGGCAGGGCCAGTTATGGGGGAGCGTGTCCATGTGGACACAAAGCATGTCCAGGTGTGGGGGGCGTGTCCCTGGGGGAGGAGGCGTGGCCAGGTGAGACAGGGGCCGTTCTGATGTGAGGGCCCTTCCCAGGGACTGAGCACAGGAAAGGGCGGGGCCTAGTGTGAGGGGTGTGGTCTGACCGATCGGGGGCGTTCACATGCAATGGCCACGCCCAAAACAAGCAAGCCATGAGGAGAGGGCGTGTCCTGGTGTGGGTGGGTGTGTCCCAACCCCATCAGGGGGCGTTCGTGTGGTAAAACCCCACCAGCCAGCAACGGAAAGGGGCGTGGCCTGAATAATAAATGAGGAGTTCCTATGTGATAGCCATCTCATGCCTGCTCATCCGGAGGCGGTAGTCGTGTTGTAACGTGAGTGGGCGTGTCCCTACACCCCTGGGGCCCCATCCCTCCCTTCCCCTGCAGCCAGTGGGCGTGACAGATCGGAGCCAAAGCCCCGCCCCTCCCCTATCGGCAATACGCGGTGGGCGCGGTCACTGTGCGATGGGGCGTGTCCGTGCACCAAAGCCACGCCCCTCACAAGCACCAAACTGAAGTGAACCTGGCTATTGCCCCGCCCTCTCTAGTAGCAACGCACAGTGTCCATGGTTAGGTCTCAAGGGGGCGTGTCTTTACCTTTAAACCACGCCCCTCTCTAGTAACAGCGGGGAAATGGGCGCGGCTATCTTCAAAGAGGGCGTACAGTCGCGGCAAAGCCACGCCCCTTTCTCGTAACAGCAGGCAGTGGGCGTGGCTATCTCTCAACGGGGTGCGTCTTTGAGCCAAAGCCACGCTCTCTCTAATAGCTGCATACCGTGGCCATGGCTACGGCTCAAGGGGGCGTGGCTTTACCACAAAGCCCCGCCCATCTCATTCTCCAGACATACAGTGGGCATAGCTCTCAGTCAAGGGGGCGTGTCTTACGCCAAAGCCCCGCCCCTCCCTATTACAAATATGCAGTGGGCGCGGCTATCTCCAAAGGGGGCGTGTCCTTGCACCACAACCCCGCCCTTCCCACTTTCCCAACACACAGAGGGCGTGGCCTTCGCCAAAGAGGGCGTGTCTTTGCTCCAAAACCACGACCCTCCCCAGCACGAACACACAGAGCATGTGGCTATTGCATAAGGGGGCGTGTCTTCGCAACAAAGCCCCGCCCCCAGTACTACACGCAGCAGCGTGTTTGTCTTTGTGACAGAGCCACGCCCCTCCATAGCCCCAACACGCAGTGGGAGCGGCTATCTCCAATGTAGGTGTGTCTTTACCATAAAGCCCCGCCCCTTCCTCAATCCCAAGCAACAGTGGGCGTGGTTCTCTCCCCAAGTGGGCGTATCTTTACCACAAAGCCACGCCCCTACCTTAATCCCAAGCAACGGTGGGCGTGGCTATCTCCAAAGCGGGCGTGGTTTTACAGCAAAGCCCCGCCCCTCCCTCACTCCCAACCCTCCGCGGGCGGTTCCGCGCATGCTCCGCTCCCCTTCCCTCACACCCCGCCCCCCAAGATGGCGGCGGCCATGCCGCCTCCCGCCGCCGCTGCCTCACCCTCCTCTCCCTGCTCTGCCTCCTCTCCGGGCCCTTTGTAACGGCCTCGTTCCCCCCGGGGCTTCCCGCGGGGCTTTCCCCGAGCCCTTCCCGCCCCCGCCGTGAGGGCGAGGCCATGGACGGGCCGGGCGCGGCGGCGGCGGCGGGCGCGGGGCCCGGTGCCAGCAACGTTCCCGCCTTCCTCACCAAGCTGTGGACGCTCGTGGAGGATCCCGACACCGATTCCCTGATCTGCTGGAGCCCCGTGAGTACCGGCAGTACCGGCCGGGATCCCCGAGCCTTGCGAGCGGTGCCGGGGGAGCCGCGGCCCGGCCCCGTTGAGGCCTGGCCTGGGCCCCGCGGCCCGCGCGGTTCCTGAGGGGAATTGCCGCGAAAAAAGAAAAAAAATCTCATTTTTGCCGCGAAAATCCCTCCTTTTCCCCGCGAAAAATCCCATTATTCCCGCGAAAATCTCGCTTTTCCCGCGCGAGATAAGGAGGGAAATCAAAGCGTCAGCGACCTTTGCAGTGTGAGCCGCTAATTAGGGACTAATTAAGGCTTAATTTAGGAATTCATTTAAGGAATTAACTGGGAAATTTGGGAAGGTGCAGCTCGAAAAATTCCGGGAAAATTTGGAATTCCTGGAATGGTTTTAAAGAAAAATTCGCGCGGAGTTTTCCCCATCCCGAAATTTCCACTTTTTTCCTTCACGTTTTCCTGAATTTCTCCCGAAAAATTCCTGGTTTTCCTTGGGATTTGGGAATTTCCCGCCCAGGTTTAAGAATATTCCCGGATTTTTGGGGGGAATTTCCAGGGATTTGGGAATTTCCCGCCCAGGTTTAAGAATATTCCCAGATTTTGGGGGAATTTCCCGGGATTTGGGAATTTCCTGCCCAGGTTTAAGAATATTCCCGGATTTTTGATCTCTTAATGAATTCTTGGAGGTTTTTGGTGGATTTAAAGAATTCCCGTTTTTTTTAAAGGGATTTTTTCCTTCTCTTAAAAAGAATTTTCTCATTTTTCCCAGGAATTTTCCTCTTTTTCTGAAGGAATTTTCTCCTTTTTTTCCATGGAATTTTCTCTTTTATTCCCCAGGAATTTTCTCCATTTTCCCTCAATTTTCTCTTTTATTCCCCAGGAATTTTCTCCTTTTTCCCCTCAATTTTCTGTTTTATTCCCCAGGAATTTTCTCCTTTTTTTTCCATTGAATTTTCTCCTTTTCCCCCTCAATTTTCTCTTTATTCCCCAGGAATTTTCTGCTTCTTTACCATGGAATTTTCTCCTTTTATTCCCCTGGAAATTTCTTCTTTTCCTCAGGAATTTCCCTCTTTTTTCCCAATAAATTCCCTCTTATTTCCCCAAGGAATTTCCTCCTTTTATCCCCACAAATTTTCTTTTTTTCCCCTTGATTTTCCTCCCTTTTCCAAGATTTTCCCTCTTTTTCCCCCAAAAATTTCCTCTTTTCCCCAGGAATTTTCTCCTTTTTTTTCTCAGGAATTTTTCTCTTTTTCCAAGCAATTTTCTCATTTTCCCCCAGGAATTTCCTCTTTTTTCTCTTTTTTTCCCAGGGATTTTCCCTTCTTTTTCCAAGAAATTCCATGTTTTTTCCAAGAAATTTTCTCCTTTTTTCCCCACAAATTTTCTCTTTTTTCCCAAGGAATTTCCGCATTTTTCCCCTGGAATTTTCTGCTTTTTTTCCAAGAAATTTCCCCCTTTTCCCCAGGAATTTTCTCCTTTTTCCCCCAGGATTTTTCTCCTTTTCCCCAGGAATTTCCTCATTTTTTCCCCAGGAATTTCCTCATTTTTTCCCCCAGGAATTTTCTCCTTTATTCCCATGGAATTTTCTCTTTTTTCTCAAGCATTTTCCTCCCATTTCCCCTGAAATTCCCCCTTTTTTTCCCCAGGAATTTTCTCCTTTTCCTCCCAAGGAATTTTCTCATTTTCCCCCTGGAATTTTCTCCTGTTTTTCCAAGAAATTTCCTCATTTTTCCCCCAAGAAATTTCCTCTTTTTCCCCAGGAATTTTTTCCTTTATTCCCATGGAATTTTCTCTTTTTTCCCAAGCATTTTCCTCCCATTTCCCCTGAAATTCCCCCTTTTTTCCCCAGGAATTTCCTCATTTTTCCCCTGGAATTTTCTGCTTTTTTCCCAAGAAATTTCGTCTTTTTCCCCCTGAATTTCCTCATTTTTCCCTGAATTTTCTGCTTTTTTCCCCAGAAATTTCCTCTTTTTTCCCCAGGAATTTTCTCCCTTTTTTCCCTCAGGAATTTTTCTTTATTTCCAAGTCATTTTCTCTTTTCCCCCCTGAATTTTCTCCTTTATTCCCATGGAATTTTCTCTTTTTTCCCAAGCATTTTCCTCCTATTTCCCATGAAATTCCCTCTTTTTTCCCCAGGAATTTTCTCCTTTTCCAGAGGAATTTCCTCATTTTTTTTCCCCAGGAATTTTCTGCTTTTTTTCCA
This sequence comes from Agelaius tricolor, assembly GCF_023055355.1. Classification (NCBI taxonomy): domain Eukaryota; kingdom Metazoa; phylum Chordata; class Aves; order Passeriformes; family Icteridae; genus Agelaius; species Agelaius tricolor. The sequence continues at coordinate 1,828 of NW_027269381.1, read as the reverse complement.
AGAAATTTCCTCTTTTTCCCCCAGGAATTTTCTCCTTTTTCCCAGGACTTTCCTCATTTTTCCCCCAGAAATTTTCTCCATTTTCCCCAGGAATTTTCCCCTTTTTCCCCTGAATTTTCTCCTTTATTCCATGGAATTTTCTGCTTTTTTTCCAAGAAATTTCCCCCTTTTCCCCAGGAATTTTCTCCATTTTTCCCCAGGAATTTTCTCCTTTTCCTCCCAAGGAATTTCCTCATTTTTTCCCCAGGAATTTTCTCCTTTTTTTTCCCTGAATTTTCTCCTTTATTCCCATGGAATTTTCTCTTTTTTTCCCCAGGAATTTTCTCCTTTTTTCACTGAATTTTCTCCTTTTCCCAAGGAATTTCCTCATTTTTTTCCCTGGAATTTTCTGCTTTTTTTCCAAGAAATTTCCCCTTTTTCCCCAGGAATTTTCTCCATTTTCCCCAGGAATTTTCTCCTTTATTCCCATGGAATTTTCTGTATTTTCCCAAGCGTTTTCCTCCTATTTCCCCTGAAATTCCCCCTTTTATTCCCCAGGAATTTTCTCCTTTTTTTGTCTGAATTTTCTCCTTTATTCCCATGGAATTATCTCCATTTCCCCAGGAATTTTCTCCTTTTTTTTCCAAGAAATTTTCCCCTTTTTCCCCAGGAACTTTCTCCTTTTTTCCCCAGGATTTTTCTCATTTTTCCCCTGAATTTTCTCCTTTATTCCCATGGAATTTTCTCTTTTTTCCCAAGCATTTTCCTCCCATTTCCCCTGAAATTCCCCCTTTTTCCCCAGGAATTTTCTCCTTTTTTTGTCTGAATTTTCTCCTTTATTCCCATGGAATTATCTCCATTTCCCCAGGAATTTTCTCCTTTTTTCCCCCGGAATTTTCTCATTTTTTTCACTGAATTTTCTCCTTTTTTTCCCAAGGAATTTTCTCCTTTTTTTCCAAGAAATTTCCTCTTTTTTCCCCAGGAATTTTCTCCTTTCCCCAAGGAATTTCCTCGTTTTTCCCCTGGAATTTTCTGCTTTTTTCCCAAGAAATTTTCTCTTTTTCCCCAGGAATTTTCTCCTTTTTTCCCCCAGGAATTTCCTCATTTTTCCCTGAATTTCTGCTCTTTTCCCCCCAGGATTTTCCTCCTTTATTCCCATGGAATTTTCCCATTTTCCCAGATTTTTCCTGCCTTTTCCTGGGATGATTTTCCCATTTTTTCCCGGAATTTCTCTGGAATTTCCCTTTCCTTGAACTCCAGATCTCTTTTGGTTGAGATTTTTGGGAATATTCTGCAATTCTGAGTCCAATTCTGCAATTCCATGGAATCAGATGGAAAATCCAAGAATTCTTTGGAATCCTCTTCAAAAATCGGGAATTTTGTGGAATTCCATAAAAAGCTGCCCCCATATCCCAGTGGGGCGGGAAATTCCCCCAAAAAAACCCAAAATTCCCCCAAAAAATCCCTAAAAATTCAAAAAAAATTGCCAAAAAATCCCCAAAATTAAAAAAGCAGAAAATTAAAAAAAAATCCCAAGAAATCAAAAAAAATTCATAAAAATTCCCCAAAATTGGAGGAAATTCCCTCCCCCCCCCCCCCCCCCCCCAAAAAATTAAAAATCCTTAAATGTAAAAAATTCCTCAAATTCCTCGAAAAATCCAGAAAATTTCCTGGAAAAATCCCAACTATTTCCAAAAAATTCCAGAAAATTCCCAAAAATTCATAAAAACCCCCAAAATTTCCAAAAATTCCAAGAAAACTGAAAATTTCTTTTAATTCTCAAACAATCCCCAAAATCTGCAAAAATTCCCAAAATTTCCCAAAAATGAAAATCAATCCCCCCAAAATT